>NW_027331012.1:0-247201 GCF_022965805.1 Primulina eburnea
AGTTCTCGATAGAAATTAAACAACGTAATGTACATACAAGTCTGTGCGTACAAACATACACTAGTGTTCAATGACAACTACAAACATAAGTGCTACAAGTCTAGTAGGAAACACTAGAAATCTAACCGCCCGTGATCTCCACGCTATCGTCAATCTCTCATCTAGCTCGAGACCCAGATCCTGTCCCACCTGTTGTCATGCACACATACAGACACGACAACAGCCGGATAACTCCGGTGAGAACATATCCCAGTATAAAACATGGATGCATGCAATGTAATAATCATGTACAAAGCATAGCGTATATATCAAGTAAAATGAATGAAAATCTAAACATGTAGAAGAATACAAATCTGTATTCAACGTTTAAATCTTGACTCGACTCATTTCTAATCTAGGGATCCCGGTGTGAATAAGACGGTCTGTCACCTACCCAACCACTCGAGGCAATGGTACGTATTATTCCTAGACTTCGGTCAACTCTGTATCGAGGGTCTACACATATAGCAAATCTGCTCCTATGCGTCGATACACCGAAACGTCTAGTTTTGGCAAGTCTGCCAATATTTCCTATCTCAGGACTCAAATATAACTCAATAAACGAAACATTACATAATCAATGTAATAACAATCTAGTATGTGATTTAGGGAAACTCGTATCAAATCTGAATCGAGTTGTGCAATCCCAAGACCACATGAATTATACCTTTCTTGTCGCACTGTCTGTGTCGTAGTCGAAATCTCGAATACCAAGTAGCCAATACAAATCTGAAATAGCATAATCAATGTGCACTTCAGTAACATACATCTTAAGCAACTCAATATACAAATCTGTAATTGATTTCAATGCAATTCAACAGCGTAACGGCGTAGTTTCGCGATACCGATACCTCAATCTCAACATAACAATATCATAATCAATCCCAATTACTCATAATCTCATCCAACACAAACATGTACACCAAATTCTGCATAATCTTCACATAATACATGCTGGAAAATCAACCCTATAGCATACGACATCCGTAATTCGATCCGGTAACGAATATACCAAGCTCATAATCTCAAGAACATAATCTAAAGCTCAAATCTGAATTCTTCCAACATATAACTACCGAAACATGCTGGAAATAACTAAAACTTACATCCTTGAATAGCAAATGATGAGAGGAACTCAAAACCGAAGTCGTATCCGAAATCGGATGGCTAAATTCTTTAAACCACAAGTTCAAATCAAAAAGGACATGAAGCTTTCTCCTAAGCATCCTCTCGGCTCTCAGTTTCTGAAATGGAAGGAATGAAAGACACATAATCTATATTGCATGACAAAGGACAAGTGGTTTATTTTTTGCTTGGCACGCAAGACCGCGGGTGCGGTACACTAGCAGCGCGGGTGCGCTGTGCTTTCGGCAGCCCGTCTATTTTCTGAATCTCGATCACCGCGGGTGCGGCGCTTGCATCACCGCGGGTGCGGTCTTGCGCGCACCGCGGGTGCGGTGTTGCTTCGCACATTTCACCAATTTTCTGTCATATACACCGCAGGTGCGGTAGTCTTAGCACCGCGGGTGCGGTGTGGCTTCGGCCCTGCTGCTCAAAATCTCATAATTCATGCATTCTTATTTCCACAAGTCTGACATCAATGACAACGAATAATTCTCGAGCCTTACAGTTTAGCTCATAAAGTAATCCAAAAATAGAATTCCTCCCCTTCTTAGTCCTAGGCAACCCCAAAATAAAGTCCATAGAAATGTCAATCCAAGTTCTTTTTAAGAATATCACGCAAAAGTGTTCCCAAAGTTCTATGGACAACTTCAGTTTGTCCATCTGTTTGAGGATGACAAGTAGTAGATTACAACAATATTGATCAAAGTTTAGCCCATAAAGTAATCCAAAAATAGAATCCCTCCCCTTCTTAGTCCTAGGCAACCCCAAAATAAAGTGCATAGAAATGTCAATCCAAGTTATTTTTAAGAATAGCACGCAAAATTGTTCCCAAAGTTCTATTTACAACTTCGGTTTGTCCATCCGTTTGAGGATGACAAGTTGTAGATTACAACAATATTGAGCAAAGTTTAGCCCATAAAGTAATCCAAAAATAGAATCCCTCCCCTTCTTAGTCCTAGGCAACCCCAAATAAAGTGCATAGAAATGTCAATCCAAGTTCTTTTTAAGAATAGCACGCAAAAGTGTTCCCAAAGTTCTATTGACAACTTCGGTTTGTCCATCTGTTTGAGGATGACAAGTAGTAGATTACAACAATATTGAGCAAAGTTTAGCCCATAAAGTAATCCAAAAATAGAATCCCTCCCCTTCTTAGTCCTAGGCAACCCCAAAATAAAGTGCATAGAAATGTCAATCCAAGTTCTTTTTAAGAATAGCACGCAAAAGTGTTCCCAAAGTTCTATTTACAACTTCGGTTTGTCCATCCGTTTGAGGATGACAAGGACTAAGAAGGGGAGGGATTCTATTTTTGGATTACTTTATGGGCTAAACTCGGAGTAACGATAACAATGACATTCAATCATCTCCATCGTCAGTAAGAAATTTTCCTGTGCCAGGATTTATGGTTGCGAAGAAGAAGAAGGCCACGTTGAAGAGAATAAGGGGTTCGATCTCGGTGATGGGAACTCCGGTTTTGATGTTCAACTGAGCCAAAGCCCCTTTTCCAGTGACGATCTCTCCGATTATTGAGAATGCAATACCCAGTTGGCAGCCAGTCTCCCAACGAAAAGCTCGTTGGCTTTCGTGAATCCGAATAAAGGACCTACACACAATTTCAAAACGTATACTCACTATTCAATACCAAAAGAGAGAACTGATTTTAAAACAATTTCGAGAGAGCGGTGAAATAATGGTTAGATACCTCCTCCACCAAGAGCCAATGCAAACCTGAAGCCTTTCCCAAGAGCAATAACGGCCCTGTCAAGTCCGGCAGGTTCGTCGACAAATCGGCCGCGTTCGCCTAATGCTCCGATGGCTCCTAACAAGTTGAACAGTATGAAAAATAGAAGAAGAGGCTCAGCTTCGTAGATTGGAATCCCAGTTTCCAAATTCAATTGTGCTAAGATCCCCTTTCCTGTAATTGCTTCTCCAAGAAGCGATGCGTGCAAATTGAATCACGTGACATTTGACACAAGTAAAAAATGCCACAATCTAGTAATTGACAAAGATCCAACAAATGAAGATGTGATTGTCAAGTAAACTCACAGCAAAGCCAATCATTGCAACACGACCAAGAAATAGCTAATTATAACGTATTTCTTATTTGTATCTTATAAATTAATAATAATACAAATATAAATTAATTGTAATACTAAATTTTTTATGCACAACATATGTAAAAAAACAATTATGATTAAAAATTAAAAAAATGTATCTCTTATTTGTATCTTATAAGTTAATAATAATACAAATAATTTTTGGATGACAAACCGAAGTTGTAATCTGTTTGAAGATGACAAGTAGTAGATTACAACAATATTGAGCAAAGTTTAGCCCATAAAGTAATCCAAAAATAGAATCCCTCCCCTTCTTAGTCCTAGGCAACCCCAAAATAAAGTCCATAGAAATGTTAATCCAAGTTCTTTTAAGAATAGCACGCAAAAGTGTTCCCAAAGTTCTATTGAAAACTTCAGTTTGTCCATCTGTTTGAGGATGACACGTAGTAGATTACAACAATATTGAGCAAAGTTTAGCCCATAAAGTAATCCAAAAATAGAATCCCTCCCCTTCTTAGTCCTAGGCAACCCCAAAATGTCAATCCAAGTTCTTTTAAGAATAGCACGCAAAAGTGTTCCCAAAGTTCTATTGACAACTTCAGTTTGTCCATCTGTTTGAGGATGACAAGTAGTAGATTACAACAATATTGAGCAAAGTTTAGCCCATAAAGTAATCCAAAAATAGAATCCCTCCCCTTCTTAGTCCTAGGCAATCCCAAAATAAAGTGCATAGAAATGTCAATCCAAGTTATTTTTAAGAATAGCACGCAAAAGTTGTCAATAGAACTTTGGGAACACTTATAGAATCCCTCCCCTTCTTAGTCCTAGGCAACCCCAAAATAAAGTGCATAGAAATGTCAATCCAAGTTCTTTTAAGAATAACACACAAAAGTGTTCCCAAAGTTCTATTTACAACTTCGGTTTGTCCATCCGTTTGAGGATGACAAGTAGTAGATTACAACAATATTGAGCAAAGTTTAGCCCATAAAGTAATCCAAAAATAGAATCCCTCCCCTTCTTAGTCCTAGGCAACCCCAAAATAAAGTGCATAGAAATGTCAATCCAAGTTCTTTTTAAGAATAGCACGCAAAATTGTTCCCAAAGTTCTATTGACAACTTCGGTTTGTCCATCTGTTTGAAGATGACAAGTAGTAGATTACAACAATATTGAGCAAAGTTTAGCCCATAAAGTAATCCAAAAATAGAATCCCTCCCCTTCTTAGTCCTAGGCAACCCCAAAATAAAGTGCATAGAAATGTCAATCCAAGTTCTTTTAAGAATAGCACGCAAAAGTGTTCCAACAATATTGAGCAAAGTTTAGCCCATAAAGTAATCCAAAAATAGAATCCCTCCCCTTCTTAGTCCTAGGCAACCCCAAAATAAAGTCCATAGAAATGTCAATCCAAGTTCTTTTTAAGAATAGCACGCAAAAGTGTTCCAAAAGTTCTATTGACAACTTCAGTTTGTCCATCTGTTTGAGGATGACAAGTAGTAGATTACAACAATATTGAGCAAAGTTTAGCCCATAAAGTAATCCAAAAATATAATCCCTCCCATTCTTAGTCCTAGGCAACCCCAAAATAAAGTCCATAGAAATGTCAATCCAAGTTCTTTTTAAGAATAGCACGCAAAAGTGTTCCCAAAGTTCTATTTACAACTTCGGTTTGTCCATCCGTTTGAGGATGACAAGTAGTAGATTACAACAATATTGAGCAAAGTTTAGCCCATAAAGTAATCCAAAAATAGAATCCCTCCCCTTCTTAGTCCTAGGCAACCCCAAATTAAAGTGCATAGAAATGTCAATCCAAGTTCTTTTAAGAATAGCACGCAAAAGTGTTCCCAAAGTTCTATTGACAACTTCAGTTTGTCCATCTGTTTGAGGATGACAAGTAGTAGATTACAACAATATTGAGCAAAGTTTAGCCCATAAAGTAATCCAAAAATAGAATCCCTCCCCTTCTTAGTCCTAGGCAACCCCAAAATAAAGTCCATAGAAATGTCAATCCAACTTCTTTTTAAGAATAGCACGTGACATTTTAAAAAGAAAAATTTTTAGACCCTGTTTATCAGAACTGATAATTAAATCCCAACAATGATTAAGAAGATAATTAGCGTCCGGGTCCCCACACCATGCAACCTAACGACTTCTCTAAAGAACAAATCCGCCATGTTTGAAGCATCATCGGTTTTATGACAAGCTATAAAATGTGCATTCTTAGAGAATTTATCCACAACAACAAAAATAGAATCCCTCCTCTTCTTAGTACTAGGCAACCCCAAAATAAAGTCCATAGAAATGTCACTCCAAGTTCTTTTTAAGAATAGCACGCAAAAGTGTTCCCAAAGTTCTATTGACAACTTCAGTTTGTCCATCCGTTCGAGGATGAAAAGTAGTAGAAAACAACAATTTTGTGCCAAGTTTAGCCCATAAAGTCTTCCAAAAGTAACTCAAGAATTTAACATCGCGAACAGAATCAATAGTCCTAGGCATGCCATGCAACCTAACGACTTCTCTAAAGAACAAATCCGCGATGTTTGAAGCATCATCGATTTTATGACAAGCTATAAAATGTGCCATCTTCGAGAATCTATCTACAACAACAAAAATAGAATCCCTCCCCTTCTTAGTCCTAGGAAACTCCAAAATAAAGTCCATAGAAATGTCAATCCAAGTTCTTTTTAAGAATAGCACGCAAAATTGTTTCCAAAGTTCTATTGACAACTTCAGTTTGTCCATCCGTTCGAGGATGACAAGTAGTAGAAAACAACAATTTTGTGCCAAGTTTAGCCCATAAAGTCTTCCAAAAGTAACTCAAGAATTTAACATCGCGAACAGAATCAATAGTCCTAGGCATGCCATGCAACCTAACTGAAAGCGGACCGGTTACGGAGGCCGGAAACGCAACGGAAGCGAAAAATTAAATTTTAAGAGCAAAATTTCGGCCCCCACAAGAACATTGTGCAATATTTACAAAAATTAAACCATACATAGGAGGTTTAAGAAGATATACCTATCAACTTAAAGAAGTTGATGAATGGCACCAACTTGATTGTAGAACAACCAAGCTCTTGAAAGGAATGAAGAGTCTACAAGCTTCCCTTCTTGCTCCTAAATCAAGCCCACCACTTAGCAAGGCAAATCCCCTCAAAAATTGCACTAGAAAATTTTTGAGGATTTTTCAAAGAGAAATTTGTCTCCAAAAATGAAGAACAAAAAGGAGAGAAAAAACTTGTGTGTGTTAGAACAAGAAAAATCGGCCAAGTGAGTGTGTTAGTGAGTGGGAGACTAGCCTAGGTAGTTGTGAAAGTTGTCTCTCAAAAGTTGCATGTCTTTGGAATTTTTTTATTAAAAAGTAATCAACAACCTTTCACCTCCCAAGCATGCAAACCCTAGCATGTCTCACATATATTATATGGTTTTTAACACATTAAAAACCATAGACTAAATTTTATTATCTCAAACACATTTGAGATTAATTAAATATTACTTGATTTTACTCAAGTCCCACTAGTTAAATAATTATTTAAATTAAGCTCTACTAGACTTAATATTATTTAATTAATCCAACACTTGAATTAATTTAATTATTTAGACTCTACTAGGTCCACTAGTAATTAATTAATTCAACACTTGAATTAATTTAATTTAGTCTCCAATAATGTTCATGAAAATCACAATTTTCAACTACATTATTTACTCGGCCAAATTTTAATCTTAGGAACACTTCCATAAATTAAAATTTGTATTTCTCTCTTAGAAGTCATACTTCTATTTTTCTTAACGCTTATAAACACATTTATAAGCCGTTCAACACATTGAACTATTTTACTTCTCTTCGGGATTTACTAAGCAAGTACTTGTGTGGCCCTCAATGGTTCATTGATACAACTAGCCGTGGGTTCACATCTCAATGTGATTCGGACTAAACATGTCCTTATTCGAGCATACCCCAATTGCTCCATTCTTACTTATCAACTCCTTGATAGTAAGAACGTCAGAACTCAAGTCTGATAGTACCCAACCAATCACGTTAAACGTCTAGCAGCATCGCTTACGTGATTCCCTAGGTATCACATGATAGTGCCTGCAAGAACCATTCAATTATGGTTAGCGTACAGTACGGTCCCTTCAACTCATATATCCCGACCGATTCGACAACTATTGGTCTATCGAGAGTTGTCAATGAATCGATACTATGTGTCATGTTGTGGTTGCATCGATGGTGTAATCTATGAAACCCCTTTCATAATTACCACCATACTCTGATCAGAGATTTCAACCCACATATACATGAAAAACACATAGGATATCCATACCCGTAGGTAAGCGGTGAATCCCCGACTACAATGCATCGACTCCTATATGTTTCGCCGTAACACCCAACCTTGCCACCTAATGACCCCATAAGAGTCGGTAAACAAGTCAAAGTGAAACGCTAGCACATAGAGTCTCAATGTTGTCCCGGGTCATAAGGACTAATTCTGTACAACCATAAACCAGGACTTTTCCACTCGATAAGTGAGAACCACTTGGAAAGTCCTTTTATGGAGGGTTGTTCAGTGCACTCTACAAGGAGCACCTATCTGCATGTTCGGACATCACAATGTCCCCTACCAATGAAACATGGTACTCACATCGCAGATACTAGTCTCTAACTCGAGCGGCCTTTATCCTTCTTAGTGGCGGCTGAATCGACTAGGAACGGTTTAGAATATACAGTATTCCAAATATGAGTTTCATGATACTCATCATATGAGCATCTCATATTCTTTCTACTATTTGTATATTCAAGGACTTTATCTATGCAACTAGCATGGGTATAAAGATAAAGATGCGCCAAATTAATAAATTGAAATATTATTAAAATAAAGATCGTTTATACAAAGAGTTTCATTGTGAACAGTCGGCCAACACTTGGCTCGACGTGCACCTACTCTAACAATCTCCCACTTGCACTAGAGCCAACTACCTATATACTTTAGACCCATTGATTCGCGATGCTTCTCGAACGATGGCCCTGGTAAAGGCTTAGTTAGTGGATCAGCAACATTATCTGCGGAGCCGACTTTGTCAATCACGACATCTCCTCTTTCCACGATCTCTCTGAGGATGTGGTACTTTCTCAATACGTGTTTGGACTTCTGATGAGACCTTGGCTCCTTCGCCTGAGCTATGGCTCCCGTGTTGTCGCACATCACCGGGATAGGAGCAACTCCATTTGGAATGACGCCCAACTCTTGGACGAAATTCCTAATCCAAACAGCCTCCTTTGCTGCCGATGCAGCAATGTATTCTGCCTCAGTGGTGGAATCCGCAGTACTGTCTTGCTTGGAACTCTTCCAAGAGACAGCACCACCATTGAGCATGAATATGAATCCGGAGGTTGACTTCGAGTCATCAACATCGCTTTGGAAGCTAGAGTCGGTATAGCCTTCCAATTTTAGTTCTCCACCCCCATAGACCAAGAACAACTTATTGGTCCTTCTCAAATACTTGAGGATGTCTTTCACAGCTTTCCAATGTGGAAGACCAGGGTTGGATTGATATCTACTCACTACACTTAGTGCAAATGCCACGTCAGGACGTGTAGATATCATCCCATACATGATACTACCAATAGCCGAAGCATACGGAATTCGTGTCATCGCCGCTATCTCTGCATCAGTCTTGGGAGACATAGACTTGGATAGGGACACGCCATGACACATTGGTAGATGTCCTCTCTTGGACTCATCCATCGAGAACCGCTTCACGATGGTATCAATGTATGTGGACTGGGTGAGACCAAGCAATCTTCTTGATCTATCTCGATAGATCTGTATTCCCAATACAAAAGATGCTTCACCCAAGTCCTGCATTGAGAACTTACTTGCTAACCATATCTTTGTTGATTGCAACATTCCTACATCATTCCCAATGAGTAGAATGTCATCAACATAAAGAACAAGGAATGTCACAGCACTCCCACTGACCTTCTTATACACACAGGGTTCCTCAGGATTCTTAGTAAAACCAAACTCTTTGATTGTACTATCGAATCTGAGGTTCCAGCTCCTCGATGCCTGCTTAAGACCATAAATAGATCTTTGAAGTTTGCATACCATATGCTCACTTCCGATGGATGTAAACCCTTCAGGTTGAGACATGTAAATTTCTTCCTTAATATCCCCATTAAGGAAGGCTGTCTTCACATCCATCTGCCATATCTCATAGTCAAACCATGCAGCTATGGCTAGCAATATCCTAATGGACTTGAACATCGCAACTGGAGAAAAGGTTTCCTCATAGTCAACACCTTGTCTTTGAGTATACCCTTTTGCTACCAATCGCGCTTTGAAGGTCAATACCTTCCCATCCGCCCCAAGTTTCCTCTTGTAAATCCATTTACACCCTATGGGAACAGTTCCCTCAGGTGGATCCACAAGATTCCACACTTGGTTCGAATGCATGGAATTCATCTCAGATTCCATTGCTTCAAGCCACTTGGATGAATCAGCATCCGATAACGCTTCCTTGAAGGTCCTTGGATCACATCCAAGATTAGGCTCATCATGGCCCTCTTCAAGAAGTAGACCATACCTCATAGGTGGTCTCGAGATCCTCTCGGATCTCCTAGGAGCTTGTATCTCCTCACTTGGCTTCTCGGGTGTGGGTTCTACAACTGTGGGTGTCTCTCGAACCTCTTTGAGTTCTATCATCTCGCCTTTTCTATCTAATAGAAATTCCTTTTCCAAAAAGGTTGCGTTCCTAGAAACAAACACCTTTGTTTCTTGGGGATGATAGAAATAATATCCAATGGAATTTCTTGGATATCCCACAAAGTAGCATAAAATGGATCGACTATCCAGTTTATCTCCCACTGTCTGCTTCACATAAGCAGGACACCCCCATATTCTTAGATAAGAATACTTGGGAGGCTTACCCATCCATATCTCATATGGAGTCTTGTCAACTGCCTTTGTATGGACATTGTTCAACAACAGTGCCGCTGTTTCAAGCGCATATCCCCAAAAGGATGGCGGCAACTCCGTGAACCCCATCATAGACCGAACCATGTCCATCAAAGTCCGGTTACGACGCTCCGAAACACCATTCAACTGTGGTGTAGCGGGCGGAGTCCACTGCGAGAGAATCCCATTCTCCCTTAGATACTCTTGGAACTCGGCACTCAAGTACTCACCACCTCGATCCGATCGAAGTGTCTTGATGCTTCGTCCCAATTGTTTCTCTACTTCACTTCTGAATTCTTTGAACCTTTCAAAGGCTTCAGACTTGTATTTCATCAAATACACATACCCATACCTCGAATGGTCATCGGTAAAGGTGATGAAGTAGGCATGTCCATGCTTAGTGGTGATGCTAAGCGGACCGCACACATCGGTATGGATCAAATCCAATAACCCTTTGGCTCGCTCCGCATGGCCCTTAAAGGGAATTTTGGTCATCTTTCCTTTCAGACAGGATTCACAAGTCGTGAGAGCGTTAATATCAGACATATCAAACATGCCAACTCCCACTAGCTTGTTCATCCTTCTTAGGGAAATATGACCTAATCGAGCATGCCATAGTTGTGCCGAATTAAGAGTATCTTGTTTGCGCTTATTTGTTGTTGTTATCGTTTGGACATTGTTAAGTGGAATATCTTTTAATTTTAAGGTGTAGAGATTGTTTTCAAGTTCACCAGTACCAACTAAACATTCATTCTTGTAAATATTGCAAACACCTTTGCCAAATAAACAAGAATATCCATCAATATCAAGCATAGGAATGGAAATAATGTTTTTAATCAAGTCTGGTACGAATAAAACATCTCTTAATACAAACTTAAAATCATTGTTCAAAATTAAACAAACATCTCCTACGGCTTTGGCAGCAACCCTTGCTCCATTGCCCATCCTCAAGAAGGTCTCACCCTCTCGGAGCTTCCTACTTCTTCCCATCACCTGCAAATCATTACAGAGATGTGAGCCACAGCCGGTATCTAATACCCAAGAAGTAGAATTAATCGAGATATTTACTTCAATATAGAACATACCCTTGGCAGAACCCTTCTGCGCAAGATATTCCCTGCAGTTACGCCTCCAATGTCCAGGCTTCTTGCAGTGGTGACAGATGTCAACAGTCTTTTCAGCCTTTACTGGCGCGGCTGCCACAACGGGACTCGAAGTCTGCCTCTTCAAGGGCTCGCTCTTCTTGGTACGCTGGAAAGAACGCTTCTTTCCCTTCCCAGGTGGACCAGTCTTCGTGCCAGATGAAGAGCCCACATAAAGAACCGGCTTCTCCTTCTTGATCGTGGACTCAAAGGTCACAAGCATGTTCACCAACTCTTCAAGGCTGGGCTCAAGCTTGTTCATATTGAAGTTCACGACAAAAGGATCGAAAGAGCTGGGCAATGACAACAGCAACACATCCGTGGTCAACTCCGATGGCAAGATCAAATCCATGCCTACGAGTTTATCCACGAGCCCAATCAACTTTAGGCCATGCTCATGGACCGAAGTCCCATCTCGCATGCGTAAAGTGATGAGCTCCTTTACTGTGGCATGCCTCAAAGGCCGAGTCTGCTCTCCGAAGAGCTCCTTGAGGTGCATATGAATGTCAGCAGCATTCTTTGCATCCTCGAATCGCCTTTGCAGCTCATCGTTCATTGAAGCTTGCATGTAACACTTGGCCTTCAAGTCATGGTCGCACCAATCCTTGTAGGTCTGCAGTTCCTCGGGACTGCAGTCAGTCGGAGCCTCATCAGGGGGCGACTCAGTAAGTGTGTATGCGATTTTCTCCGAGTTCAAGACAATCTTTAAGTTTCTTAGCCAAGTGATATAGTTTGGTCCGGTTAGTATGTGTTTTTCGAGAATGACCGAAAACGGGTTGCGAATTGATGACATGTCAAAGATTGTACTGAAAAGTAAAACAGATAAATGTTAATGACTATTTTAAAATATTTAATAAGATATAAAGTTTGGACTTTTACTTTATAAATAATCGCTCCCACTGTTTTGACATTTTCACTACCCTCTAGTGAAAACGGGAAACACTTTCCTCAGTAGGTACGTAAGGTCCAATTAGCGAATTGTGATCCCGAATAATATCGGCCATCACAACTCCCAAAAGGTAGTTTCCAATTGCATCGCCATGCAACCCTCTACGTATACTTTTGTCTCACGTTTGATTAGGACCCAATAATATGACGTCGTTCATCTTTACGTGTCAAGCCTAACCCATCGATATTGAACCTTAATGGACGGTCGCCATGAGTTCCCTCAATAATATGAGCCGAAATCATGGGAGTTCCACGTAGTTCACATCACCATGTCAATGGATGTCACAGCTTTCCGGCACCCAGGGCCCCCTCAATAATATGAGCCGAGCCCCGAGTACGGGTAGCGTTCATCATGCATCCATTGTCGATGGAAGACAAGGAAATTATAAACAAATTTATAATTCCCCTTTTCGGACTTGATATTAATTTTGAATCTTATTCAAAATGAGGGTTTTTAATTTTGAAAGGTCTCATCATTAATTTTATTTTAAAAGCTCGCCATGTATGATCGTATGTTTGCCGGATTCATGCAACTTTGTTATTATAATAATAATAACGCACATACTCATTATTTATAACATATCATGCATATATTATAAATAGAAAACAATACAAGGATGATCAATTGCCCCAAACTCTAATGGCCCGTGTGAGCCAAACACGGGCCTAGGTCCAATCCTAGGGTAAATGCACGGGATGCAATGCAACTATACTATTACATTAGCATCCTATATTACATGTCTTCGATCTTCATAATCACCAAGGCCACCATCTTCCAATCTTGATCTTCCCCTATTCTAATATTTACAATTAAATATCCATGGCACATAGGGATACATCTCATGGGGGTGGGAACGGGCCATAAACCAAGCCCACTTTATAAATTGATAATTATTACAATCATTCAACACAAATATCCTAGCATACACCTAGCAAATTGGGCTTGGGCTTTTGATCATCCTTCATGCATAATATCACATATCATACACCATCAATTAATTATCACTATAATTAATTGATCCAATATTATATATCTTGATCCAATCACTAACCGCCACAATTATAAATTAAATTAACAAAGTATACAAACACCTTTGTCTACTTTCAAATTAATTTATTTATAATCGAATTTCTTGCAAATCACAATTTACTATAAATAATTAAAGTCCTACTCCAATTATTTATTTTATGAGAAAATATGTGCAACATTTGTAAATTTAAACTTAAGGGCCCAAAACTCATTTTTCACCAAAAATATTTTGGCCCATTTAAATTTCACAAATTATGTTGGCCATCCAATGGCCCAACAACTCAAGGCCCATGACACTAAGATTGTCCAAAACACTTTTGGAAACCCTAGCCGTCATCGCCGTCGCCGGAGCTCCGTCGCCGGATTCCGGCAACAAAAATTTTTTTTTTTTTTATTTAAAACAGGAATTTCCGGGCAGCCCGTAGGCTGCCCAAACATGCTGCCCGAAATAATTCGGGCAGCCCGAAACTCACGGGCAGCAACAAGCTGCCCGAAAATAATTTTTTTTTTTTTGTTTTCCTTCAAAAATTTTCGGCCTTGCTCATATTCTTGCACATAAAATTTCAAGCGGTTAGAAATCGAATCTCAACATAATATTATGTAAATATAGCACAAAATCCGTAACCTTAGCTCGGATACCACTTGAAAGCGGACCGGTTACGGAGGCCGGAAACGCAACGGAAGCGAAAAATTAAATTTTAAGAGCAAAATTTCGGCCCCCACAAGAACATTGTGCAATATTTACAAAAATTAAACCATACATAGGAGGTTTAAGAAGATATACCTATCAACTTAAAGAAGTTGATGAATGGCACCAACTTGATTGTAGAACAACCAAGCTCTTGAAAGGAATGAAGAGTCTACAAGCTTCCCTTCTTGCTCCTAAATCAAGCCCACCACTTAGCAAGGCAAATCCCCTCAAAAATTGCACTAGAAAATTTTTGAGGATTTTTCAAAGAGAAATTTGTCTCCAAAAATGAAGAACAAAAAGGAGAGAAAAATCTTGTGTGTGTTAGAACAAGAAAAATCGGCCAAGTGAGTGTGTTAGTGAGTGGGAGACTAGCCTAGGTAGTTGTGAAAGTTGTCTCTCAAAAGTTGCATGTCTTTGGAATTTTTTTATTAAAAAGTAATCAACAACCTTTCACCTCCCAAGCATGCAAACCCTAGCATGTCTCACATATATTATATGGTTTTTAACACATTAAAAACCATAGACTAAATTTTATTATCTCAAACACATTTGAGATTAATTAAATATTACTTGATTTTACTCAAGTCCCACTAGTTAAATAATTATTTAAATTAAGCTCTACTAGACTTAATATTATTTAATTAATCCAACACTTGAATTAATTTAATTATTTAGACTCTACTAGGTCCACTAGTAATTAATTAATTCAACACTTGAATTAATTTAATTTAGTCTCCAATAATGTTCATGAAAATCACAATTTTCAACTACATTATTTACTCGGCCAAATTTTAATCTTAGGAACACTTCCATAAATTAAAATTTGTATTTCTCTCTTAGAAGTCATACTTCTATTTTTCTTAACGCTTATAAACACATTTATAAGCCGTTCAACACATTGAACTATTTTACTTCTCTTCGGGATTTACTAAGCAAGTACTTGTGTGGCCCTCAATGGTTCATTGATACAACTAGCCGTGGGTTCACATCTCAATGTGATTCGGACTAAACATGTCCTTATTCGAGCATACCCCAATTGCTCCATTCTTACTTATCAACTCCTTGATAGTAAGAACGTCAGAACTCAAGTCTGATAGTACCCAACCAATCACGTTAAACGTCTAGCAGCATCGCTTACGTGATTCCCTAGGTATCACATGATAGTGCCTGCAAGAACCATTCAATTATGGTTAGCGTACAGTACGGTCCCTTCAACTCATATATCCCGACCGATTCGACAACTATTGGTCTATCGAGAGTTGTCAATGAATCGATACTATGTGTCATGTTGTGGTTGCATCGATGGTGTAATCTATGAAACCCCTTTCATAATTACCACCATACTCTGATCAGAGATTTCAACCCACATATACATGAAAAACACATAGGATATCCATACCCGTAGGTAAGCGGTGAATCCCCGACTACAATGCATCGACTCCTATATGTTTCGCCGTAACACCCAACCTTGCCACCTAATGACCCCATAAGAGTCGGTAAACAAGTCAAAGTGAAACGCTAGCACATAGAGTCTCAATGTTGTCCCGGGTCATAAGGACTAATTCTGTACAACCATAAACCAGGACTTTTCCACTCGATAAGTGAGAACCACTTGGAAAGTCCTTTTATGGAGGGTTGTTCAGTGCACTCTACAAGGAGCACCTATCTGCATGTTCGGACATCACAATGTCCCCTACCAATGAAACATGGTACTCACATCGCAGATACTAGTCTCTAACTCGAGCGGCCTTTATCCTTCTTAGTGGCGGCTGAATCGACTAGGAACGGTTTAGAATATACAGTATTCCAAATATGAGTTTCATGATACTCATCATATGAGCATCTCATATTCTTTCTACTATTTGTATATTCAAGGACTTTATCTATGCAACTAGCATGGGTATAAAGATAAAGATGCGCCAAATTAATAAATTGAAATATTATTAAAATAAAGATCGTTTATACAAAGAGTTTCATTGTGAACAGTCGGCCAACACTTGGCTCGACGTGCACCTACTCTAACACTAACGACTTCTCTAAAGAACAAATCCGCGATGTTTGAAGCATCATCGGTTTTATGACAAGCTATAAAATGTGCCATCATCGAGAATCTATCCACAACAACAAAAATAGAATCCCTTCCCATCTTAGTCCTAGGCAACCCCAAAATAAAGTCCATAGAAATGTCAATCCAAGTTCTTTTTAAGAATAGCACGCAAAAGTGTTCCCAAAGTTCTATTGACAACTTCAGTTTGTCCATCTGTTCGAGGATGACAAGTAGTAGAAAACAACAATTTTGTGCCAAGTTTAGCCCATAAAGTCTTCCAAAAGTAACTCAAGAATTTAACAACGCTAACAGAATCAATAGTCCTAGGCATGCCATTCAATCTAACGACTTCTCTAAAGAACAAATCTGCGATGTTTGAAGCATCATCGGTTTTATGACAAGCTATAAAATGTGCCATCTTCGAGAATCTATCCACAACAACCAAAATAGAATCCCTCCCCTTCTTAGTCCTAGACAACCCCAAAATAAAGTCCATAGAAATGTTAATCCAAGTTCTTTTTAAGAATAGCACGCAAAAGTGTTCCCAAAGTTCTATTGACAACTTCAGTTTGTCCATCCGTTCGAGGATGACGAGTAGTAGAAAACAACAATTTTGTGCCAAGTTTAGCCCATAAAGTCTTCCAAAAGTAACTCAAGAATTTAACATCGCGACCAGAAACAATAGTCCTAGGCATGCCATGCAACCTAACGACTTCTCTAAATAACAAATCCGCCATGTTTGAAGCATCATCGGTTTTATGACAAGCTATAAAATGTGCCATCTTAGAGAATCTATCCACAACAACAAAAATAGAATCCCTCCCCTTCTTAGTACTAGGCAACCCAAAATAAAGTCCATAGAAATGTCAATCCAAGTTCTTTTTGAGAATAGCACGCAAAAGTGTTCTCAAAGTTCTATTGACAACTTCAGTTTGTCCATCCGTTCGAGGATGACAAGTAGTAGAAAACAACAATTTTGTGCCAAGTTTAGCCCATAAAGTCTTCCAAAAGTAACTCAAGAATTTAACATCGCGACCAGAAACAATAGTCCTAGGCATGCCATGCAACCTAACGACTTCTCTAAAGAACAAATCCGAGATGTTTGAAGCATCATCGGTTTTATGACAAGCTATAAATGTGCCATCTTAGAGAATCTATCCACAACAACAAAAATAGAATCCCTCTCCTTCTTAGTACTAGGCAACCCCAAAATAAAGTCCATAGAAATGTCAATCCAAGTTCTTTTTAAGAATAGCACGCAAAAGTGTTCCCAAAGTTCTATTGACAACTTCAGTTTGTCCATCCGTTCGAAGATGAAAAGTAGTAGAAAACAACAATTTTGTGCCAAGTTTAGCCCATAAAGTCTTCCAAAAGTAACTCAAGAATTTAACATCGCGACCAGAAACAATACTCCTAGGCATGCCATGCAACCTAACGACTTCTCTAAAGAACAAATCCGCCATGTTTGAAGCATCATCGGTTTTATGACAAGCTATAAAATGTGACATCTTCGAGAATCTATCCACAACAACAAAAATAGAATCCCTCCCCTTCTTAGTCTTAGGCAACCCCAAAATAAAGTCCATAGAAATGTCAATCCAAGTTCTTTTTAAGAATAGCACGCAAAAGTGTTCCCAAAGTTCTATTGACAACTTCAGTTTGTCCATCCGTTCGAGGATGACAAGTAGTAGAAAACAACAATTTTGTGCCAAGTTTAGCCCATAAAGTCTTCCAAAAGTAACTCAAGAATTTAACATCGCTACCAGAAACAATAGTCCAAGGCATGCCATGCAATCTAACGACTTCTCTAAAGAACAAATCCGCCATGTTTGAAGCATCATCGATTTTATGACAAGCTATAAAATGTGCCATCTTAGAGAATCTATCCACAACAATAAAAATAGAATCCCTCCCCTTCTTAGTACCAGGCAACCCCAAAATAAAGTTCATAGAAATTTCAATCCAAGTTCTTTTTAAGAATAGC
Organism: Primulina eburnea; assembly: GCF_022965805.1. NCBI lineage: Eukaryota > Viridiplantae > Streptophyta > Magnoliopsida > Lamiales > Gesneriaceae > Primulina > Primulina eburnea. The sequence continues at coordinate 18,012 of NW_027331012.1, forward strand.
ACGCAAAAGTGTTCCCAAAGTTCTATTGACAACTTCAGTTTGTCCATCCGTTCGAGGATGACAAGTAGTAGAAAACAACAATTTTGTGTCAAGTTTAGCCCATAAAGTCTTCCAAAAGTAACTCAAGAATTTAACATCGCGAACAGAATCAATAGTCCTAGGCATGCCATGCAACCTAACGACTTCTCTAAAGAACAAATCCGCGATGTTTGAAGCATCATCGGTTTTATGACAAGCTATAAAATGTGCCATCTTCGAGAATCTATCCACATCAACAAAAATAGAATCCCTCCCCTTCTTAGTCCTAGGAAACCCCAATATAAAGTCCATAGAAATGTCAATCCAAGTTCTTTTTAAGAATAGCACGCAAAATTGTTCCCAAAGTTCTATTGACAACTTCAGTTTGTCCATCCGTTCGAGGATGACAAGTAGTAGAAAACAACAATTTTGTGCCAAGTTTAGCCCATAAAGTCTTCCAAAAGTAACTCAAGAATTTAACATCGCGAACAGAATCAATAGTCCTAGGCATGCCATGCAACCTAACGACTTCTCTAAAGAACAAATCCGCGATGTTTGAAGCATCATCGGTTTTATGACAAGCTATAAAATGTGCCATCTTCGAGAATCTATCCACAACAACAAAAATAGAATCCCTCCCCATCTTAGTCCTAGGCAACCCCAAAATAAAGTCCATAGAAATGTCAATCCAAGTTCTTTTTAAGAATAGCACGCAAAAGTGTTCCCAAAGTTCTATTGACAACTTCAGTTTGTCCATCCGTTCGAGGATGACAAGTAGTAGAAAACAACAATTTTGTGCCAAGTTTAGCCCATAAAGTCTTCCAAAAGTAACTCAAGAATTTAACATCGCGAACAGAATCAATAGTCCTAGGCATGCCATGCGACCTAACGACTTCTCTAAAGAACAAATCCGCGATGTTTGAAGCATCATCGGTTTTATGACAAGCTATAAAATGTGCCATCTTCGAGAATCTATCCACAACAACCAAAATAGAATCCCTCCCCTTCTTAGTCCTAGGCAACCCCAAAATAAAGTCCATAGAAATGTTAATCCAAGTTCTTTTTGAGAATAGCACGCAAAAGTGTTCCCAAAGTTCTATTGACAACATCAGTTTGTCCATCCGTTCGAGGATGACATGTAGTGGAAAACAACAATTTTGTGCCAAGTTTAGCCCATAAAGTCTTCCAAAAGTAACTCAAGAATTTAACATCGCGAACAGAATCAATAGTCCTAGGCATGCCATGCAACCTAACGACTTCTCTAAATAACAAATCCGCCATGTTTGAAGCATCATCGGTTTTATGACAAGCTATAAAATGTGCCATCTTAGAGAATCTATCCACAACAACAAAAATAGAATCCCTCCCCTTCTTAGTACTAGGCAACCCCAAAATAAAGTCCATAGAAATGTCAATCCAAGTTCTTTTTAAGAATAGCACGCAAAAGTGTTCCCAAAGTTCTATTGACAACTTCAGTTTGTCCATCCGTTCGAGGATGAAAAGTAGTAGAAAACAACAATTTTGTGCCAAGTTTAGCCCATAAATTCTTCCAAAAGTAACTCAAGAATTTAACATCGCGACCAGAAACAATACTCCTAGACATGCCATGCAACCTAACGACTTCTCTAAATAACAAATCCGCCATGTTTGAAGCATCATCGGTTTTATGACAAGCTATAAAATGTGCCATCTTCGAGAATCTATCCACAACAACAAAAATAGAATCCCTCCCCTTCTTAGTCCTAGGCAACCCCAAAATAAAGTCCATAGAAATGTCAATCCAAGTTCTTTTTAAGAATAGCACGCAAAAGTGTTCCCAAAGTTCTATTGACAACTTCAGTTTGTCCATCCGTTCGAGGATGAAAAGTAGTAGAAAACAACAATTTTGTGCCAAGTTTAGCCCATAAAGTCTTCCAAAAGTAACTAAAGAATTTAACATCGCTACCAGAAACAATAGTCCAAGGCATGCCATGCAACCTAACGACTTCTCTAAAGAACAAATCCGCCATGTTTGAAGCATCATCGATTTTATGACAAGCTATAAAATGTGCCATCTTAGAGAATCTATCCACAACAACAAAAATAGAATCCCTCATCTTCTTAGTACCAGGCAACCCCAAAATAAAGTTCATAGAAATTTCAATCCAAGTTCTTTTTAAGAATAGCACGCAAAAGTGTTCCCAAAGTTCTATTGACAACTTCAGTTTGTCCATCCGTTCGAGGATGACAAGTAGTAGAAAACAACAATTTTGTGCCAAGTTTAGCCCATAAAGTCTTCCAAAAGTAACTCAAGAATTTAACATCGCGAACAGAATCAATAGTCCTAGGCATGCCATGCAACCTAACGACTTCTCTAAAGAACAAATCCGCGATGTTTGAAGCATCATCGGTTTTATGACAAGCTATATAATGTGCCATCTTCGAGAATCTATCCACAACAACAAAAATAGAATCCCTCCCCATCTTAGTCCTAGGCAACCCCAAAATAAAGTCCATAGAAATGTCAATCCAAGTTCTTTTTAAGAATAGCACGCAAAAGTGTTCCCAATGTTCTATTGACAACTTCAGTTTGTCCATCCGTTCGAGGATGACAAGTAGTAGAAAACAACAATTTTGTGCCAAGTTTAGCCCATAAAGTCTTCCAAAAGTAACTCAAGAATTTAACATCGCGAACAGAATCAATAGTCCTAGGCATGCCATGCAACCTAACGACTTCTCTAAAGAACAAATCCGCGATGTTTGAAGCATCATCGGTTTTATGACAAGCTATAAAATGTGCCATCTTCGAGAATCTATCCACAACAACCAAAATAGAATCCCTCCCCTTCTTAGTCCTAGGCAACCCCAAAATAAAGTCCATAGAAATGTCAATCCAAGTTCTTTTTAAGAATAGCACGCAAAAGTGTTCCCAAAGTTCTATTGACAACTTCAGTTTGTCCATCCGTTCGAGGATGAAAAGTAGTAGAAAACAACAATTTTGTGCCAAGTTTAGCCCATAAAGTCTTCCAAAAGTAACTAAAGAATTTAACATCTCTACCAGAAACAATAGTCCAAGGCATGCCATGCAACCTAACGACTTCTCTAAAGAACAAATCCGCCATGTTTGAAGCATCATCGGTTTATGACAAGCTGTAAAATATGCCATCTTAGAGAATCTATCCACAACAACAAAAATAGAATCCCTCCCCTTCTTAGTCCTAGGCAACCCCAAAATAAAGTCCATAGAAATGTCAATCCAAGTTCTTTTTAAGAATAGCACGCAAAAGTGTTCCCAATGTTCTATTGACAACTTCAGTTTGTCCATCCGTTCGAGGATGACAAGTAGTAGAAAACAACAATTTTGTGCCAAGTTTAGCCCATAAAGTCTTCCAAAAGTAACTCAAGAATTTAACATCGCGAACAGAATCAATAGTCCTAGGCATGCCATGCAACCTAACGACTTCTCTAAAGAACAAATCCGCGATGTTTGAAGCATCATCGGTTTTATGACAAGCTATAAAATGTGCCATCTTCGAGAATCTATCCACAAAAACAAAAATAGAATCCCTCCCCATCTTAGTCCTAGGCAACCCCAAAATAAAGTCCATAGAAATGTCAATCCAAGTTCTTTTTAAGAATAGCACGCAAAAGTGTTCCCAAAGTTCTATTGACAACTTCAGTTTGTCCATCCGTTCGAGGATGACAAGTAGTAGAAAACAACAATTTTGTGCCAAGTTTAGCCCATAAAGTCTTCCAAAAGTAACTCAAGAATTTAACATCGCGAACAGAATCAATAGTCCTAGGCATGCCATGCGACCTAACGACTTCTCTAAAGAACAAATCCGCGATGTTTGAAGCATCATCGGTTTTATGACAAGCTATAAAATGTGCCATCTTCGAGAATCTATCCACAACAACCAAAATAGAATCCCTCCCCTTCTTAGTCCTAGGCAACCCCAAAATAAAGTCCATAGAAATGTTAATCCAAGTTCTTTTTGAGAATAGCACGCAAAAGTGTTCCCAAAGTTCTATTGACAACATCAGTTTGTCCATCCGTTCGAGGATGACATGTAGTGGAAAACAACAATTTTGTGCCAAGTTTAGCCCATAAAGTCTTCCAAAAGTAACTCAAGAATTTAACATCGCGAACAGAATCAATAGTCCTAGGCATGCCATGCAACCTAACGACTTCTCTAAATAACAAATCCGCCATGTTTGAAGCATCATCGGTTTTATGACAAGCTATAAAATGTGCCATCTTAGAGAATCTATCCACAACAACAAAAATAGAATCCCTCCCCTTCTTAGTACTAGGCAACCCCAAAATAAAGTCCATAGAAATGTCAATCCAAGTTCTTTTTAAGAATAGCACGCAAAAGTGTTCCCAAAGTTCTATTGACAACTTCAGTTTGTCCATCCGTTCGAGGATGAAAAGTAGTAGAAAACAACAATTTTGTGCCAAGTTTAGCCCATAAATTCTTCCAAAAGTAACTCAAGAATTTAACATCGGGACCAGAAACAATACTCCTAGACATGCCATGCAACCTAACGACTTCTCTAAATAACAAATCCGCCATGTTTGAAGCATCATCGGTTTTATGACAAGCTATAAAATGTGCCATCTTCGAGAATCTATCCACAACAACAAAAATAAAATCCCTCCCCTTCTTAGTCCTAGGCAACCCCAAAATAAAGTCCATAGAAATGTCAATCCAAGTTCTTTTTAAGAATAGCACGCAAAAGTGTTCCCAAAGTTCTATTGACAACTTCAGTTTGTCCATCCGTTCGAGGATGAAAAGTAGTAGAAAACAACAATTTTGTGCCAAGTTTAGCCCATAAAGTCTTCCAAAAGTAACTAAAGAATTTAACATCTCTACCAGAAACAATAGTCCAAGGCATGCCATGCAACCTAACGACTTCTCTAAAGAACAAATCCGCCATGTTTGAAGCATCATCGATTTTATGACAAGCTATAAAATGTGCCATCTTAGAGAATCTATCCACAACAACAAAAATAGAATCCCTCCCCTTCTTAGTCCTAGGCAACCCCAAAATAAAGTTCATAGAATATTCAATCCAAGTTCTTTTTAAGAATAGCACGCAAAAGTGTTTCCAAAGTTCTATTGACAACTTCAGTTTGTCCATCCGTTCGAGGATGACAAGTAGTAGAAAACAACAATTTTGTGCCAAGTTTAGCCCATAAAGTCTTCCAAAAGTAACTCAAGAATTTAACATCGTGTAATGCCCGGGAATTTAATTACCGTAATCTGAAGTGCTTTAGATATGATTACTGTAATCAGAGATTAATCCGGAATGATTTAATTAAATAATCGAGTTGATTATAGACGGAACAGATCGAACTAGAACACATTAGAAAGGTATAAATTATGTGTGCAAATTAATGTATTGGCGCACATGCGCAATCATTATTAGCGCACCTGCGCGGAGCTAGCCGAGACATGCGCGCACATGCGCGGACTCACTGCGCGCACATGCGCGGAGCGTCCAGAGGCTGTGGCGCACATGCGCGAAAGATGGCGCGCATATGCGCGGAAGATGCTGCCGAGATACGCGCCACAGATTTGTGTCTCGCGCATATGCGCCGATGATTGTCGCGCATATGCGCGAGACGTGTTGCGCGAAGGACGAGCCATGTGCTTTGATGCATGTGAGTGTAAGAATATATATATATAGATACATGCGTAAATCTCATTTCAGCAGAGGAGAAATCGAGATTTGAAGGGAAAGCTTTGTTCTTAATTTTCAAAATTGATTTACAAGCAAACCGTCTATCTGAATTGAAATTCGACTTCGGTATTGTGTTCCTCTCGCTACGAGCTACACAAGGACGTAAGTTTTATTACGTTTAGACAAGATTTGATTTTATGATGTTGTTAGAATCGAATATGATTCAGATATGGTGTTTCTACTACCGTAGATATTGTAAAATTGAAGTCAGATTTGTAAACAGACGATTTATAGAATTGTTATGATTTTCAGAGTTGATTGGATTAAGAATTGATATCAGAGTTGTGTTATTATTGATTCAGAATATACAGATGTTGAGATTATCAATTGTACTGAGATTGATTATGAATTATGGTATTATAATTGTGGTGTTGAGACTGACGGGGTATCGAGACTATGTTGTTATACCGTCGAAACATCAGTTAAATTAGATTGATCAGATTCAGATATGATTTAGAATATATCGTGATATTCGTTGATAGAAATCAGATTGTATTTTGTTCAGATATTGATCAGATTCTATACAGTGTTGAGTATTGACCAGAACAGATTGTATATTGAGTTATTCATTGACACAGTATATGTGATATTGTCATTTCAGATCGGATATGGACAGACTGGACTTCGAGACTTCGTCTTCCTCAGACGGGGAAGATAAAGGTATAATTCATGTGATATTCGGGAAGCATAACTCAAATTAGATTAATTTGAGTTTCCCAATAAAATCACATACTAGATTATTGTTTATATTGTTACCTGATTATGCTTTGATTATAGAATTGTATTCAAGCATGTAAGATAATTGTGATATTCAGTTATGAATATGATTATGCTTTGTTTACAGATTGTTATTCATTGCATTTAAGATAAGAAAGTCTTGACAGCCATTGTCAGACTTCTAGACGTTCGGTGTATCTCAACTTAGGAGTAGCCATTACTCCTATTGCCAGCCGTCGATACAGCTCGACCGAAGTCTAGGAATAAGACGTACAGTCGCCCCGAGTGGTTGGGTAGGTGACAGCCAGTGGCGTCTTATTCACCCCGGGATCCCTAGAGTTATAGTTGAGTCAAGTCTAGATATGATTTGATTAGAACTGCATGCTTATATGAATTGGTTTCATAGACTTTGGAACCAATTGTTATTGCTTTCATTTATGACAACATGTTTCATGATTTAGATTGTTTGTATGCATGTTTATCTGATTAGAGTTGCATGTTTAATTAGATTTGATTTCATAGATGATGAAATCTATTGCTATTGTTTTAGTTTATTCATGATAGCATGTTTCATGAATTATTATGTGTATAAGCATGTTTACCATGTTTTATACTGGGATTTATTCTCACCGGAGTTATCCGGCTGTTGTCTTGTTTTGTATGTGTGCATGACAACAGGTGGGGCTGGATCAGGGTCGAGATGACGATGAGTGAAGACGAATTAGCGTGGTGATTCCGGACTTGTAGCAGACTTGGTGTATTACTTGCATGTAGTAAATGAACCTTAGACTTAGGTTGTACAGTATTGTACTTTTATACTGTATTGTAGTTGCATACAGGCATGTATATTATTTAGATTCCATTACCTTCCGCAGTTACATTATTAAGAGAAAAATTTTTAGACCCTGTTTATCAGAATAGATAATTAAATCCCAAAGATGATTAAGAAGATGATTAGCGTCCGGGTCCCCACAACAGGTGGTATCAGAGCATTAGGTTCCAGAACAGTAGGTTCTGGAGCCGTAGGTTCTGTAGACTGAGATAGAAGAGAATGAGCGGGGTAGATTGAATTTTCTTTCCTTGCATGTGATTGCTAGCATGAGATTTATTTTAATGTTGATTGACATTGTGTGCTAGCATGAGACTATGTGTTTCTGCTTTGAGATACATGTTTCCCTGATTATTTGATTTGAATGGGTATTATGTATTCTTGAATATAAATCAGATCTGATTCCTGATCAGCAGTAAGATGATCAGAGAAAGATTAGAACAGATTGGTTGTACTGGATTACTAATGTTTTGGTAATCAGATATAGCTCCCCGAAGGATTCCTGAAAAAGGCAGTACTTCGTTTGATCAGATAGATAGATTAGAATCTCAGATAGATGCATCAGAAACTCAGATAGAAGCAAAGTTGGCAGAACTTCAGTTATTTCAGCCGCCGATGTTGAGTGGTACTGAGACATCGGAAGATTGTCAGAACTGGTTGGATGACATAGAAATACTATTTGAGTTAATTGCTTGTACAGAGGAACAGAAAGTTAAATTGGTATTTCTCCAGTTACGAGAGGCTGCCAGAAGTTGGTGGGTTACCATGAAGAGAGTATTAGCACTACGTGGTACTGTGATCACGTGGGAAGTTTTCAAGACTGAATTCTATCAAAGATTTTTCTCCGCCTCGTACCGAGAGGACAAGAAAGCAGAATTTGAGAAGTTAAGTCAAGGTCAATTGAATATTGATGATTATGCTGCTCAATTCTCTACTTTGTTGCGTTTTGTTCCTCATATGGCTAGGGATGATGAAGCTGTAGTGAATCAATTCGTTAGAGGATTGAATTCGGAGATAGTTGCATTCATGAATCTACAGCGACCCTATCATTTTGCTGATGTCTTGAGTAAAGCAAAGAGAGCAGAAGCGAGTCTGCTTCGACAATTAACGAGGTTGTGTGTGAGGCAACCCTAGACACCACAATCCCCTTCGAGATTTGAGCGTGGCAGTACGAGTGGAAAGCAAGAATTGCTGAAAGTTCAAAAGAAGCCATTCAAGAATTTGGGAAGTGATTCCTCTAGCTCGAGTGGTTCTAGCCCAAGTTATATTGGAGTGTATTGCAGCACTTGCGGAGGAAGACATCCTGCGGAACTATGCCAGGGAGTTACTGGTAGTTGTCGTATCTGTCGACAGCCGGGGCACTTTGCTAAAGTTTGTCCCCAGAGAGGCTTCCGAAAAGGTTAGGAAACAAAGTCATTGGTGGTAATGACAGAAGAACAGACTCAGAACACGTCACAGGTACTATTTTTTTTATGATTATATTGCATACGTATTGAGGTGTACTAATGCATTCTTCATGAGTATCTGTGATTGAGTAGCATGGTGATATGCTATATTTGTGGGGTCTGTTTGTGCTGTAGTATTGATTTCCTTACTGTTTGGAGGAATATGTTGATATCAGGGATTTCTGTGACATGTTATATACTACAGTAGAATGAACCCGGGATTGGGCTAGATTATAATGTACTTGTGTTATATGATTTCGATATCATTATCGACATGTAATGCTAAACAAGTACAGAAATATCGTTGTAAGGCTCGAGAATTGTCAATTGGCATTGATGTTAGACTTGTATAGGTAAGAATGCATGAATTATGAGATTTTGAGTAGCAGGGCCGAAGCCACACCGCACTCGCGGTGTTAGAGATACAGCACCCGCGGTGCATTGAGAGGAAATTAGTGAAATTATGCGAACAGACACCGCACCCGCGGTCATGTAAGGACCGCACCCGCGGTCTAGGTGCTGCAATGTGAGATTAATTTGCCGTGAGCACAGCGCACCCGCGGTGTTGCATGCGAAATGCCACCCTTTCTTCTTGTGTTGACACATGGCCTGATATATATATGTGATGCACAAAATGCTCTCTTCTCCATTCAACAGATCAGCAACGGCAAGACTCCATGGAATAGCTTCAAGTTTCTAGCTTAGAAATTATATTGTGCAAGATTTAGCCATCCGATTTTAGATCCGACTTCGGTTTCGAACTCCTCTCATCATTTACTACTCAAGGATGTAAGTTTTGTTATATTTCAGCATGTTTCAGATATTTATGTTGAGAGAAATTCAGAATTTAGTTAGAATATGCGTTTTGACATGTTGAACTTGGTTTATTCGTTACCGGATTGATTTTCGGATACCGTATGTGACTAATTCGAAATTCCAGCATGTATCATGAGAGATTATACAGATTTTCAAGTTGCAATGATTATGCTAGTGATGTTGAGTTGTTGAGGATAATTGATTATTGTTGGTATTGACCGGTATCGAAGAATTACGCCGTTATGCCGTTCAACTGTATCGAAAGCAAGTATTGTTTGTATATGAGTTGTTTGAGTTGGTTATGTTCTATATTGATAGAAGGTATATCTACATTGCCATTTCAGATTGGAAGTGACAGGTTTGACATCTGATTCGAGATCTCGACAGACAGTGCGACAAGAAAGGTATAATTCATGTGGTCTTGGGATTGCACAACTCGATTCAGATTTGATACGAGTTTCCCTAAATCACATACTAGATTGTTATTACATTGATTATGTAATGTTTCGTTTATTGAGTTATATTTGAGTCCTGAGATAGGAGATATTGGCAGACTTGCCAAAACTAGACGTTTCGGTGTATCGACGCATAGGAGCAGATTTGCTATATGTGTAGACCCTCGATACAGAGTTGACCGAAGTCTAGGAATAAGACGTACCATTGCCTCGAGTGGTTGGGTAGGTGACAGACCGTCTTATTCACACCGGGATCCCTAGATTAGAAACGAGTCGAGTCAAGATTTAAATGTTGAATACAGATTTGTATTCTTCTACATGTTTAGATTTATATTCATGTTACTTGATTTATGCTATGCATTTGTATATGATATTTACATTGCATGCATCCATGTTTTATACTGGGATATGTTCTCACCGGAGTTATCCGGCTGTTGTCGTGTCTGTATGTGTGCATGGCAACAGGTGGGGCAGGATCAGGGTCACGACGAGGAAGAGAGAGTTGATAGCGTGGAGATCTCGGGCCTGGAAGATTTCTAGTGTTTCCTACTAGACTTGTAGCACTTATGTTTGTAGTTGTCATTTGAACACTAGTGTATGTTTGTACGAACAGACTTGTATGTACATTACGTTGTTTAATTTCTATCGAGACATGTGATGCTTTCGTTAATACATTTGAATTAATGTTAAAAGCAAATTTTTGACCCACATTTTCGAACAAAGATCCAATTAAATCCCAAAAGAATTGAGTTAGAGCCCGGGTCCCCACAACAGGTGGTATCAGAGCTGTAGGTTCTGTAGACTGAGATAGAATAGAATGAGCGGGGTAGATCGAGTCGTCTTCCTTGCTTTTGAGATGCTAGCATGGTTTATCGCTTTCCCTATTATATGTTGTTGTATTATCTAAATTGATTTACAGCGTTTCAAGCCTGAATCAGAACCGATTCTCGATCAGAGTCTATGATCAGAGGAGGGCTGAGACAGATGATATTGATTGTGTACTAATCAGTTTGATGATCATATTTATGCCGCCTAGACGAGTGCCACAGCCAGAGCAGGGTAGCACATCCGGTGCACAGATGGATGTTACCGCTACGCCGATGGAGACCTTATTGAAGAGATTTCAGTCTTTTTATCCGCCTACCCTGAAGGGTACAGAGAGTGCAGTAGAGTGCGAGAGCTGGCTTGATGATATCGAGATGTTGTTTGAGTCTTTGGCATATACTGATGAGCGACGTGTGAAACTGATAGGGAATCAGATGCAAGAGGTTGCCAAGAGCTGGTGGTTGACTACGAAGAGAGCCTTGGAGCACCGAGGCATTGACATCACGTGGAAAGTCTTCAAAGATGAGTTTTATCAGCGATTTTTCCCCGTCTCCTACCGAAAAGATAAGGGAGCTGAATTTACGAATCTGAGACAGGGACAGTGGAACATCGAGGAGTATGTTGCTAAATTTTCTGCATTGCTACGATTTGCACCGCATGTGGCCGGAAACGACGAGGCAGTGGCCGATCAGTTCATCAACGGATTGAATCCGGATGTTTTTACTTTGGTGAACACGGGACGGCCTAATACTTTTTCAGAGGCACTGAACCGAGCTAAGGGAGCAGAGGCTGGCTTGATCAGGCAGCGAGGGGCTTCCTACGGTGTTCAGGGGCAGAGACCGCCTACGACCGTACAGTTTCCACCAACTCCTCCTCGTTTTGACAGTGGAGCTAGTGGGAGTGGCAAGAAGGAATTTCTGAAGGCTAAGGGCAAACAGTTTAAGAAATCTGGGAGTAATTCATCGAGTTCGAGTGGATCTCGACAGAGAGGTCAGGGATCAGATTATAGTGGCGCATACTGTGGTTCGTGCGGAGGGCGACATACCATGGAGCAGTGTCAAGGAGTTCTGGGATGCTGCAACATCTGCAGACAGCAGGGGCATTTCGCCAGAGTGTGCCCACAGAGGAGTTCTCAGCGATTCCAGAGTGCAGGATCGTCTACTGCAGCGCCACAGATGGAGAGACAGGCATCTTCTGTACACTCCTTTCAGCCACCCTCCACACAGACCCAGCACAGACCAGGAGGTAGTCAGACCGTGAGTCAGCCTCCCAGACAGCAGGCACATGTTTATGCCCTGACAGAGGAGCAGGCGCAGGAGGCGCCAGATTACGTCATCGCAGGTAACTGTTTTCTTTGCGGTTATCCTGCATATGTGTTGATTGACACAGGTGCATCTCATACATTCATCTCTGAACATTTTGCATTGAGACATGCATTACTTGTTGAGTCGATGTCTACAGTAGTGTCTATAGCTTCTCTGTTGGGAAGTGGTTTGATATCTGTGACTACTGTTAGGCACTGCATGCTTCAGTTTGAGGGGCATGAGATTGATCTTGATTGTGTAGTACTTGGCTTAGCTGATTTTGATTGTATAGTTGGTATAGACATGTTGACCAAGTACAGGGCCACGGTAGATTGTTTCCACAAGATTTTCAGATTCAGACCCGAAATGACAGACGAGTGGAAATTCTACGGCAAGGGTTCCAGATCTCGGATTCCCTTAGTATCTGCTCTGAGTATGAGTAGATTGCTTCAGAGAGGAGCAGAGGGTTTTCTTGTATATTCAGTAGATCTACTGAAGTCGAGCCCAGCATTGGCAGATCTGCCAGTGGTTTGCGAGTTTGTAGATGTTTTTCCTGATGAGATTCCAGGGTTGCCTCCGGTTCGAGAGGTTGATTTCAGCATAGATCTTATGCCCGGTTCTGTTCCTATTTCAAGAGCTCCGTATAGGATGGCACCGATAGAGCTCAAAGAGTTGAAAGCACAGTTGGAGGATCTTCTGTCCAAGGGGTATATCAGACCCAGTGTATCTCATTGGGGTGCTCCGGTGCTTTTCGTTCGAAAGAAAGATGGTTCGATGCGACTGTGTATTGATTATAGGCAGTTAAACAAGGCAACAGTGAAGAACAAGTATCCTTTGCCTCGCATCGACGATCTATTTGATCAGTTACAGGGATCTTCGGTATACTCGAAGATTGATTTGAGATCAGGGTATCATCAGCTCAGAGTTAGAGACGTTGATATTCCGAAGACTGCATTCCGAACCAGGTATGGACATTACGAGTTTGTTGTTATGCCTTTCGGTTTGACGAATGCACCTGCGGTGTTTATGAGTTTGATGAACCGCATTTTTCAAAGATATTTAGATGATTTTGTGATTGTGTTTATTGACGACATTTTGGTGTATTCGAAGAGTTTGACTGAGCATGCAGATCATCTGAGAATTGTATTGAAGACTTTGAGGAATGAGCAGTTGTATGCCAAACTGTCCAAGTGCGAATTTTGGCTGCGACAGGTTGTCTTCTTGGGGCATATTATATCTGGAGATGGTATTGCAGTAGATCCGAGTAAAGTTGAGGCTGTGATCAGTTGGCCGAGACCGACTTCTGTGGCTGAGATACGCAGTTTCATGGTTCTAGCCGGGTATTATCGTCGTTTTATTCGAGACTTCTCCAGTATAGCGAAGCCTATCACTCAGTTGACACAGAAGAACATGCCATTTGTGTGGTCTGAAGATTGTGAAGCTAGTTTTGTTGAGTTGAAGAAGAGGCTGACTAGTGCGCCTGTCTTGACGATTCCTACTGGTACAGGTGAGTTTGTTGTATATTGTGACGCATCTCACAGAGGGCTAGGGTGTGTTCTTATGCAGCGTGGACACGTGATAGCGTACGCCTCTAGACAGCTGAAGCCGCACGAGACTCGTTACCCGATTCATGATCTTGAATTGGCGGCGATCGTATTTGCATTGAAGATCTGACGTCATTATTTGTATGGCGAGAAATTTGAGATCTATTCCGATCATAAAAGCCTGAAGTATCTCTTTTCTCAGTCAGAGTTGAACATGAGGCAGCGACGATGGCTTGATCTGCTGAAAGATTTTGATTGCGAGATAAAGTACCATCCAGGGAAGTCGAATGCAGCGGCAGACGCCTTGAGTCGAAAGGTATGTGCTCTTTCCTTATCGATTGTAGGTGTATCGAATTTAGTAGAAGATTGTTGCTTGTCCGGATTGACATTTGATACAGATAGTAGACCGTTGCGACTTGCTGCGATTCAGATTGAACCAGACTTGATTATGAGGATCAGAGAAGCGCAGAGAACCGATCCGAGTGTGCAGAGATCGATTGATATGGTCAGAGCTGGACATATCTCAGAATATCAGGTCAGAGATTCTGTTCTATATGTGAATAACCGTCTAGTGGTGCCAGATGTTTCAGATTTGAAACGACAGATCATGTCAGAGGCACACTGTAGTCGGTTCAGCATTCATCCTGGAGGCAGGAAGATGTACAATGACTTGAAGACGCAATTCTGGTGGAAGCAGATGAAGACAGATATTGCAGAATTTGTGTCTAAATGTTTGAATTGCCAGCAGGTGAAGGCCGAGAGGAAGAAGCCCGGAGGTTTACTTTAGAGTTTGTCTATTCCTGAATGGAAATGGGACCACATTTCCATGGATTTCGTGACGAAGTTACCTCGATCATCCCGGGGCTGTGATTCGATTTGGGTCATCATTGACAGAGTGACCAAATCTGCCTGTTTCATTCCGTACAGGATGACCTATCGACACGATCAGATGGCAGAGTTGTATGTCAGAGAGGTCGTCAGATTGCATGGTGTGCCGAAGTCGATCGTATCAGACCGTGATCCACGATTCACTTCTCACTTCTGGCACAGTTTGCAGCAGGCTTTGGGTACGACTTTACACCTAAGCACTGCTTACCATCCCCAGACAGACGGACAGTCAGAGCGGACTATCCAGACTTTAGAGGACATGCTGAGAGCTGTAGTACTAGACTTAGGTACTAGTTGGCAGGATTCATTGCCGTTGTGTGAGTTTTCATACAACAACAGCTATCAGACGAGCATAGAGATGGCACCGTTCGAAGCTTTATACGGAAAGAAGTGCAGATCTCCGTTGTACTGGGATGATATTTCTGAGGTACCAGAGTTAGGGCCTGATATGATTCGTGATATGACTGAGAAAGTGAAGATAATTCAGAAGAGAATGAAGACGGCACAAGATAGGCAAGCGAAGTATGCCAATATCAGACGCAGACCGTTGGTATTTGAGCAGGGAGACATAGTATTTTTTAAGATTTCACCTTTCAGAGGCGTTGTCAGATTTGGCAAGCGTGGGAAGTTGTCTCCTAGATACGTCGGTCCGTATGAGATTCTTGAGAAGATTGGCGATCGAGCTTACAGACTTGCTCTTCCTCCTTCATTATCTGGGATACATGACGTATTTCATGTATCGATGCTTCGCAGATATATGCCAGATGAGTCTCATGTCATTCAGCCTGACGAAGCCGAGTTAGATCAGACTTTGAGCTACGTTGAACGACCAATACAGATTCTTGATCGGAAAGAAAAACGGCTCGGAACGAAGACCATTCCGGTTGTGAAGGTTCAGTGGAGTCGTCATGGCATCGAGGAAGCAACTTGGGAGACGGAGTCTGAGATGAGACAGAGGCATCCCGAGCTATTCTTATGATGTGAGTCTTTCTTCCCGTTTTGACTTTACAATTATATATATACTTGCATGAGTAATTGCTTGCGAGTTCGAGGACGAACTCCTGTCTAAGAGGGGGAGAAATGTAAGGCTCGAGAATTGTCAATTGGCATTGATGTTAGACTTGTATAGATAAGAATGCATGAATTATGAGATTTTGAGCAGCAGGGCCGAAGCCACACCGCACCCGCGGTGTTAGAGATACAGCACCCGCGGTGCATTGAGAGGAAATTAGTGAAATTATGCGAACAGACACCGCACCCGCGGTGTTAGCAATACCGCACCCGCGGTGTGAGACCGCACCCGCGGTCATGTAAGGACCGCACCCGCGGTCTAGGTGCTGCAATGTGAGATTAATTTGTCGTGAGCACAGCGCACCCGCGCTCTTGAGTTGCCGCACCCGCGGTGTTGCATGCGAAATGCCACCCTTTCTTCTTGTGCTGACACATGGCCTGATATATATATGTGATGCACGAAATGCTCTCTTCTCCATTCAACAGATCAGCAACGGCAAGACTCCATGGAATAGCTTCAAGTTTCTAGCTTAGAAATTATATTGTGCAAGATTTAGCCATCCGATTTTAGATCCGACTTCGGTTTCGAACTCCTCTCATCATTTACTACTCAAGGATGTAAGTTTTGTTATATTTCAGCATGTTTCAGATATTTATGTTGAGAGAAATTCAGAATTTAGTTAGAATATGCGTTTTGACATGTTGAACTTGGTTTATTCGTTACCGGATTGATTTTCGGATACCGTATGTGATTAATTCGAAATTCCAGCATGTATCATGAGAGATTATACAGATTTTCAAGTTGCAATGATTATGCTAGTGATGTTGAGTTGTTGAGGATAATTGATTATTGTTGGTATTGACCGGTATCGAAGAATTACGCCGTTATGCCATTCAACTGTATCGAAAGCAAGTATTGTTTGTATATGAGTTGTTTGAGTTGGTTATGTTCTATATTGATAGAAGGTATATCTACATTGCCATTTCAGATTGGAAGTGACAGGTTTGATATCTGATTCGAGATCTCGACAGACAGTGCGACAAGAAAGGTATAATTCATGTGGTCTTGGGATTGCACAACTCGATTCAGATTTGATACGAGTTTCCCTAAATCACATACTAGATTGTTATTACATTGATTATGTAATGTTTCGTTTATTGAGTTATATTTGAGTCCTGAGATAGGAGATATTGGCAGACTTGCCAAAACTAGACGTTTCGGTGTATCGACGCATAGGAGCAGATTTGCTATATGTGTAGACCCTCGATACAGAGTTGACCGAAGTCTAGGAATAAGACGTACCGTTGCCTCGAGTGGTTGGGTAGGTGACAGACCGTCTTATTCACACCGGGATCCCTAGATTAGAAACGAGTCGAGTCAAGATTTAAATGTTGAATACAGATTTGTATTCTTCTACATGTTTAGATTTATATTCATGTTACTTGATTTATGCTATGAATTTGTATATGATATTTACATTGCATGCATCCATGTTTTATACTGGGATATGTTCTCACCGGAGTTATCCGGCTGTTGTCATGTCTGTATGTGTGCATGGCAACAGGTGGGGCAGGATCAGGGTCACGACGAGGAAGAGAGAGTTGATAGCGTGGAGATCTCGGGCGTGGAAGATTTCTAGTGTTTCCTACTAGACTTGTAGCACTTATGTTTGTAGTTGTCATTTGAACACTAGTGTATGTTTGTACGAACAGACTTGTATGTACATTACGTTGTTTAATTTCTATCGAGACATGTGATGCTTTCGTTAATACATTTGAATTAATGTTAAAAGCAAATTTTTGACCCACATTTTCGAACAAAGATCCAATTAAATCCCAAAAGAATTGAGTTAGAGCCCGGGTCCCCACAATCGTAGAATGTGTTCCAGAAATGGTAAGATTAAGATCAGATCTAGTTAAGAAATGAGGATTCTAGATCCAGAATTCCATAGATTCTTGTATTGTTTATGACTCGATTATTACAGAAAGGAACAGATGGTATCCTTATGTATTCAGTAGATCTACTGAAATCGAGTTTAGCCACTGCGGATTTGATAGTTATGTAAGGATTGATTGATATTTGCCTAGATAAGACTTCAGATATATTTGATATCAGAAAAGTAGATTTCAGAATTGAATAGATACCAGGTAATGGTTATATAGTAGAATTCAATACAGAATGATATTGAAGATTAATAGAAGGGTACAGATTGCTAACTTTTAGATTCAGAGATATTCCGATGATTTTATGCTTGTTATATCTATGATATTTGATATGTTAACAGCATCTGATTGATTAAATGGAATATTTGAAGATTGTGTTGAATATTCAGAGAACCGTGATTATTGTATACAGAAATTAGTCAGGTATGAATCATAATTGAAACAGATTGTATTCAGAATATGTAATATCTGCAGTTTGTATACCGAGTTATTTGAACAACTAAGACAGAAATCAGCGACTGTAAACGACACAGGTATCAGATATATCAGAATTAACAGAAATGTCAGAAAATCAGAATTGCTGTGTTTTGAAGATTTTCTTACTCTCTTATTATGTTATATCTGCTTGCGTATTGTTATTGTTCTAAATCAGTATTTGAGACATTTGATATTGTTTGGGAGCATACTCTATTTGCAGATGAGATATAGCAGTTGATCTGGGCAGTGTGAAGATTTATCAGTCAGTCAGAATTAACAGTTGCCAGAACTTGCTGTTTTATGAGTTTTCTTAAACTCACTAGATCTGTATAGGTTATTTGTATTTCGAATCTGATTTGATATTACTGTTATTGTGAATCAGTGTGATACAGTGTATTGTAAACAGTTGAAATCAGAGCAGAGTATCGTTTACCGTAACAGTTATGTGATTTTGTGTTTGTATCAGACAGACTGATTCTATTGTGTGATATCAGAAGGTTTCAGAATTGTTTACAGCTTTTGATATCTATAGTCAGAGCCGAATGCCAGGTAGGTATTTCTTCTTTATTTTATAGTGTTAACTGATTGTTTATACAGAATAGTTCGAATCTGAAATCACAGATAGTGTCAGAAATGCACAGTAATGGGTTCAGTTTTCATTCAGGTGATTGTGAATGTATGATATTCGAACAGATAGTTGTGATATAAACAGAGTATATCAGTTGTGACAGAAATGGTACTGAAATGTTGGCAGAAATTGTACTAACAGGTCTGAATCGCTAACAGAAGAAGACAAAAAGATAGAAATCAGAAGATTATTACAGATTTTGTATATTTCTGAATAGAAATGGGAATACATTTCTATGGCTTTTGTAATGAAATTACCGCCATTTTATCCAGATTGTGATATGATATGATATCTATCAGTTTGTACCAGATTACGTACAAACAGAACTAGATGACATAGGTCGATGTCAAAGAAAGGTTCAGATAGAACAGAAAATTTAAGTAGATTATATCAGATTATGATTTTGATTGAGTTTGTACTGGTGATAGAAGATATCATAAGCTTTCTTTCGCAGATTGTTCACAGATTGACAGGTAGTCAGCGGGTATTATCCAGATATTGGAAGATATTGGCAGAACTTTAGTACTGGATGTTAGTACTCCGTATTATGATTTATTGTCAATGTTTGAATTACTGTATGACAATAGCTATTAAGACAATTCAGAATGGGCAGATTAAAGAAAACCAACATCGGATGATGATGATTGGTAGTTGAAGTCGAAGATAGAATTGTCCTTGAGTGTGATAACAGATTTGATAACAATTGCTAGTATTACTTTGTTAAGAACGGTGGAGTGGTATATACGGATGTTGTATAGCCATTATTATCAGACCAAGTATGTCAAAAAGATTGTGAAAAGTATTGTGATAGTCTACTTAGTAAATTCTGATTCTAGACTAGAATCAGAGATTGATTGAAGAAAGATACCTCAGAAAGATGTTAGTAAGATGAGTTGGATGTTAAACTCTATTATACATTTCTTCTGATATATCAGAATTGATAGTTTGCGAGTTCGAGGACGAACTCAGATCTAAGAGGGGGAGAGTCTTATTCACCCCGGGATCCCTAGAGTTATAGTTGAGTCAAGTCTAGATATGATTTGATTAGAACTGCATGCTTATATGAATTGGTTTCATAGACTTTGGAACCAATTGTTATTGCTTTCATTTATGACAACATGTTTCATGATTTAGATTGTTTGTATGCATGTTTATCTGATTAGAGTTGCATGTTTAATTAGATTTGATTTCATAGATGATGAAATCTATTGCTATTGGTTTAGTTTATTCATGATAGCATGTTTCATGAATTATTATGTGTATAAGCATGTTTACCATGTTTTATACTGGGATTTATTCTCACCGGAGTTATCCGGCTGTTGTCTTGTTTTGTATGTGTGCATGACAACAGGTGGGGCTGGATCAGGGTCGAGATGACGATGAGTGAAGACGAATTAGCGTGGTGATTCCGGACTTGTAGCAGACTTGGTGTATTACTTGCATGTAGTAAATGAACCTTAGACTTAGGTTGTACAGTATTGTACTTTTATACTGTATTGTAGTTGCATACAGGCATGTATATTATTTAGATTCCATTACCTTCCGCAGTTACATTATTAAAAGAAAAATTTTTAGACCCTGTTTATCATAATAGATAATTAAATCCCAAAGATGATTAAGAAGATGATTAGCGTCCGGGTCCCCACACATCGCGAACAGAATCAATAGTCCTAGGCATGCCATGCAACCTAACGACTTCTCTAAAGAACAAATCCGCGATGTTTGAAGCATCATCGGTTTTATGACAAGCTATAAAATGTGCCATCTTCGAGAATCTATCCACAACAACAAAAATAGAATCCCTCCCCTTCTTAGTCCTAGGCAACCCCAAAATAAAGTCCATAGAAATGTCAATCCAAGTTCTTTTTAAGAATAGCACGCAAAATTGTTCCCAAAGTTCTATTGACAACTTCAGTTTGTCCATCCGTTCGAGGATGACAAGTAGTAGAAAACAACAATTTTGTGCCAAGTTTAGCCCATAAAGTCTTCCAAAAGTAACTCAAGAATTTAACATCGCGAACAGAATCAATAGTCCTAGGCATGCCATGCAACCTAACGACTTCTCTAAAGAACAAATCCGCGATGTTTGAAGCATCATCGGTTTTATGACAAGCTATAAAATGTGCCATCTTCGAGAATCTATCCACAACAACAAAAATAGAATCCCTCCCCTTCTTAGTCCTAGGCAACCCCAAAATAAAGTCCATAGAAATGTCAATCCAAGTTCTTTTTAAGAATAGCACGCAAAATTGTTCCCAAAGTTCTATTGACAACTTCAGTTTGTCCATCCGTTCGAGGATGACAAGTAGTAGAAAACAACAATTTTGTGCCAAGTTTAGCCCATAAAGTCTTCCAAAAGTAACTCAAGAATTTAACATCGCGAACAGAATCAATAGTCCTAGGCATGCCATGCAACCTAACGACTTCTCTAAAGAACAAATCCGCGATGTTTGAAGCATCATCGGTTTTATGAAAAGCTATAAAATGTGCCATCTTCGAGAATCTATCCACAACAACCAAAATAGAATCCCTCCCCTTCTTAGTCCTAGGCAACCCCAAAATAAAGTCCATAGAAATGTCAATCCAAGTTCTTTTTAAGAATAGCACGCAAAAGTGTTCCCAAAGTTCTATTGACAACTTCAGTTTGTCCATCCGTTCGAGGATGACAAGTAGTAGAAAACAACAATTTTGTGCCAAGTTTAGCCCATAAAGTCTTCCAAAAGTAACTCAAGAATTTAACATCGCGAACAGAATCAATAGTCCTAGGCATGCCATGCAACCTAACGACTTCTCTAAAGAACAAATCCGCCATGTTTGAAGCATCATCGGTTTTATGACAAGCTATAAAATGTGCCATCTTAGAGAATCTATCCACAACAACAAAAATAGAATCCCTCCCCTTCTTAGTACTAGGCAACCCCAAAATAAAGTCCATAGAAATGTCAATCCAA
This sequence comes from Primulina eburnea, assembly GCF_022965805.1. NCBI lineage: Eukaryota > Viridiplantae > Streptophyta > Magnoliopsida > Lamiales > Gesneriaceae > Primulina > Primulina eburnea. Next base: position 39,591 of record NW_027331012.1, read on the forward strand.
GTTCTTTTTAAGAATAGCACGCAAAAGTGTTCCCAAAGTTCTATTGACAACTTCAGTTTGTCCATCCGTTCGAGGATGACAAGTAGTAGAAAACAACAATTTTGTGCCAAGTTTAGCCCATAAAGTCTTCCAAAAGTAACTCAAGAATTTAACATCGCGAACAGAATCAATAGTCCTAGGCATGCCATGCAACCTAACGACTTCTCTAAAGAACAAATCCGCGATGTTTGAAGCATCATCGGTTTTATGACAAGCTATAAAATGTGCCATCTTAGAGAATCTATCCACAACAACAAAAATAGAATCCCTCCCCTTCTTAGTCCTAGGCAACCCCAAAATAAAGTCCATAGAAATGTCAATCCAAGTTCTTTTTAAGAATAGCACGCAAAAGTGTTCCCAAAGTTCTATTGACAACTTCAGTTTGTCCATCCGTTCGAGGATGAAAAGTAGTAGAAAACAACAATTTTGTGCCAAGTTTAGCCCATAAAGTCTTCCAAAAGTAACTCAAGAATTTAACATCGCGACCAGAAACAATAGTCCTAGGCATGCCATGCAACCTAACGACTTCTCTAAAGAACAAATCCGCCATGTTTGAAGCATCATCGGTTTTATGACAAGCTATAAAATGTGCCATCTTAGAGAATCTATCCACAACAACAAAAATAGAATCCCTCCCCTTCTTAGTACCTAGGCAACCCCAAAATAAAGTTCATAGAAATGTCAATCCAAGTTCTTTTTAAGAATAGCACGCAAAAGTGTTCCCAAAGTTCTATTGACAACTTCAGTTTGTCCATCCGTTCGAGGATGACAAGTAGTAGAAAACAACAATTTTGTGCCAAGTTTAGCCCATAAAGTCTTCCAAAAGTAACTCAAGAATTTAACATCGCGAACAGAATCAATAGTCCTAGGCATGCCATGCAACCTAACGACTTCTCTAAAGAACAAATCCGCAATGTTTGAAGCATCATCGGTTTTATGACAAGCTATAAAATGTGCCATCTTCGAGAATCTATCCACAACAACAAAAATAGAATCCCTCCCCTTCTTAGTACTAGGCAACCCAAAATAAAGTCCATAGAAATGTCAATCATAGTTCTTTTTAAGAATAGCACGCAAAAGTGTTCCCAAAGTTCTATTGACAACTTCAGTTTGTCCATCCGTTCGAGGATGAAAAGTAGTAGAAAACAACAATTTTGTGCCAAGTTTAGCCCATAAAGTCTTCCAAAAGTAACTCAAGAATTTAACATCGCGAACAGAATCAATAGTCCTAGGCATGCCATGCAACCTAACGACTTCTCTAAAGAACAAATCCGCAATGTTTGAAGCATCATCGGTTTTATGACAAGCTATAAAATGTTCCATCTTAGAGAATCTATCCACAACAACAAAAATAGAATCCCTCCCCTTCTTAGTCCTAGGCAACCCCAAAATAAAGTCCATAGAAATGTCAATCCAAGTTCTTTTTAAGAATAGCACGCAAAAGTGTTCCCAAAGTTCTATTGACAACTTCAGTTTGTCCATCCGTTCGAGGATGACAAGTAGTAGAAAACAACAATTTTGTGCCAAGTTTAGCCCATAAAGTCTTCCAAAAGTAACTCAAGAATTTAACATCGCTACCAGAAACAATAGTCCTAGGCATGCCATGCAACCTAACGACTTCTCTAAAGAACAAATCCGCCATGTTTGAAGCATCATCGGTTTTATGACAAGCTATAAAATGTGCCATCTTCGAGAATCTATCCACAACAACAAAAATAGAATCCCTCCCCTTCTTAGTCCTAGGCAACCCCAAAATAAAGTCCATAGAAATGTCAATCCAAGTTCTTTTTAAGAATAGCACGCAAAAGTGTTCCCAAAGTTCTATTGACAACTTCAGTTTGTCCATCCGTTCGAGGATGACAAGTAGTAGAAAACAACAATTTTGTGCCAAGTTTAGCCCATAAAGTCTTCCAAAAGTAACTCAAGAATTTAACATCGCGAACAGAAATCAATAGTCCTAGGCATGCCATGCAACCTAACGACTTCTCTAAAGAACAAATCCGCAATGTTTGAAGCATCATCGGTTTTATGACAAGCTATAAAATGTGCCATCTTAGAGAATCTATCCACAACAACAAAAATAGAATCCCTCCCCTTCTTAGTACCTAGGCAACCCCAAAATAAAGTCCATAGAAATGTCAATCCAAGTTCTTTTTAAGAATAGCACGCAAAAGTGTTCCCAAAGTTCTATTGACAACTTCAGTTTGTCCATCCGTTCGAGGATGACAAGTAGTAGAAAACAACAATTTTGTGCCAAGTTTAGCCCATAAAGTCTTCCAAAAGTAACTCAAGAATTTAACATCGCGAACAGAATCAATAGTCCTAGGCATGCCATGCAACCTAACGACTTCTCTAAAGAACAAATCCGCGATGTTTGAAGCATCATCGGTTTTATGACAAGCTATAAAATGTGCCATCTTCGAGAATCTATCCACAACAACAAAAATAGAATCCCTCCCCTTCTTAGTCCTAGGCAACCCCAAAATAAAGTCCATAGAAATGTCAATCCAAGTTCTTTTTAAGAATAGCACGCAAAAGTGTTCCCAAAGTTCTATTGACAACTTCAGTTTGTCCATCCGTTCGAGGATGACAAGTAGTAGAAAACAACAATTTTGTGCCAAGTTTAGCCCATAAAGTCTTCCAAAAGTAACTCAAGAATTTAACATCGCGACCAGAAACAATAGTCCTAGGCATGCCATGCAACCTAACGACTTCTCTAAAGAACAAATCCGCCGATGTTTGAAGCATCATCGGTTTTATGACAAGCTATAAAATGTGCCATCTTAGAGAATCTATCCACAACAACAAAAATAGAATCCCTCCCCTTCTTAGTCCTAGGCAACCCCAAAATAAAGTCCATAGAAATGTCAATCCAAGTTCTTTTTAAGAATAGCACGCAAAAGTGTTCCCAAAGTTCTATTGACAACTTCAGTTTGTCCATCCGTTCGAGGATGACAAGTAGTAGAAAACAACAATTTTGTGCCAAGTTTAGCCCATAAAGTCTTCCAAAAGTAACTCAAGAATTTAACATCGCGACCAGAAACAATAGTCCTAGGCATGCCATGCAACCTAACGACTTCTCTAAAGAACAAATCCGCCATGTTTGAAGCATCATCGGTTTTATGACAAGCTATAAAATGTGCCATCTTAGAGAATCTATCCACAACAACAAAAATAGAATCCCTCCCCTTCTTAGTACTAGGCAACCCCAAAATAAAGTCCATAGAAATGTCAATCCAAGTTCTTTTTAAGAATAGCACGCAAAAGTGTTCCCAAAGTTCTATTGACAACTTCAGTTTGTCCATCCGTTCGAGGATGACAAGTAGTAGAAAACAACAATTTTGTGCCAAGTTTAGCCCATAAAGTCTTCCAAAAGTAACTCAAGAATTTAACATCGCGACCAGAAACAATAGTCCTAGGCATGCCATGCAACCTAACGACTTCTCTAAAGAACAAATCCGCCATGTTTGAAGCATCATCGGTTTTATGACAAGCTATAAAATGTGCCATCTTAGAGAATCTATCCACAACAACAAAAATAGAATCCCTCCCCTTCTTAGTACCTAGGCAACCCCAAAATAAAGTCCATAGAAATGTCAATCCAAGTTCTTTTTAAGAATAGCACGCAAAAGTGTTCCCAAAGTTCTATTGACAACTTCAGTTTGTCCATCCGTTCGAGGATGACAAGTAGTAGAAAACAACAATTTTGTGCCAAGTTTAGCCCATAAAGTCTTCCAAAAGTAACTCAAGAATTTAACATCGCGAACAGAATCAATAGTCCTAGGCATGCCATGCAACCTAACGACTTCTCTAAAGAACAAATCCGCGATGTTTGAAGCATCATCGGTTTTATGACAAGCTATAAAATGTGCCATCTTCGAGAATCTATCCACAACAACAAAAATAGAATCCCTCCCCTTCTTAGTCCTAGGCAACCCCAAAATAAAGTCCATAGAAATGTCAATCCAAGTTCTTTTTAAGAATAGCACGCAAAAGTGTTCCCAAAGTTCTATTGACAACTTCAGTTTGTCCATCCGTTCGAGGATGACAAGTAGTAGAAAACAACAATTTTGTGCCAAGTTTAGCCCATAAAGTCTTCCAAAAGTAACTCAAGAATTTAACATCGCGACCAGAAATCAATAGTCCTAGGCATGCCATGCAACCTAACGACTTCTCTAAAGAACAAATCCGCGATGTTTGAAGCATCATCGGTTTTATGACAAGCTATAAAATGTGCCATCTTAGAGAATCTATCCACAACAACAAAAATAGAATCCCTCCCCTTCTTAGTCCTAGGCAACCCCAAAATAAAGTCCATAGAAATGTCAATCCAAGTTCTTTTTAAGAATAGCACGCAAAAGTGTTCCCAAAGTTCTATTGACAACTTCAGTTTGTCCATCCGTTCGAGGATGACAAGTAGTAGAAAACAACAATTTTGTGCCAAGTTTAGCCCATAAAGTCTTCCAAAAGTAACTCAAGAATTTAACATCGCGACCAGAAACAATAGTCCTAGGCATGCCATGCAACCTAACGACTTCTCTAAAGAACAAATCCGCATGTTTGAAGCATCATCGGTTTTATGACAAGCTATAAAATGTGCCATCTTAGAGAATCTATCCACAACAACAAAAATAGAATCCCTCCCCTTCTTAGTCCTAGGCAACCCCAAAATAAAGTCCATAGAAATGTCAATCCAAGTTCTTTTTAAGAATAGCACGCAAAAGTGTTCCCAAAGTTCTATTGACAACTTCAGTTTGTCCATCCGTTCGAGGATGACAAGTAGTAGAAAACAACAATTTTGTGCCAAGTTTAGCCCATAAAGTCTTCCAAAAGTAACTCAAGAATTTAACATCGCGAACAGAATCAATAGTCCTAGGCATGCCATGCAACCTAACGACTTCTCTAAAGAACAAATCCGCCATGTTTGAAGCATCATCGGTTTTATGACAAGCTATAAAATGTGCCATCTTCGAGAATCTATCCACAACAACAAAAATAGAATCCCTCCCCTTCTTAGTCCTAGGCAACCCCAAAATAAAGTCCATAGAAATGTCAATCCAAGTTCTTTTTAAGAATAGCACGCAAAAGTGTTCCCAAAGTTCTATTGACAACTTCAGTTTGTCCATCCGTTCGAGGATGACAAGTAGTAGAAAACAACAATTTTGTGCCAAGTTTAGCCCATAAAGTCTTCCAAAAGTAACTCAAGAATTTAACATCGCGAACAGAATCAATAGTCCTAGGCATGCCATGCAACCTAACGACTTCTCTAAAGAACAAATCCGCGATGTTTGAAGCATCATCGGTTTTATGACAAGCTATAAAATGTGCCATCTTAGAGAATCTATCCACAACAACAAAAATAGAATCCCTCCCCTTCTTAGTCCTAGGCAACCCCAAAATAAAGTCCATAGAAATGTCAATCCAAGTTCTTTTTAAGAATAGCACGCAAAAGTGTTCCCAAAGTTCTATTGACAACTTCAGTTTGTCCATCCGTTCGAGGATGACAAGTAGTAGAAAACAACAATTTTGTGCCAAGTTTAGCCCATAAAGTCTTCCAAAAGTAACTCAAGAATTTAACATCGCGAACAGAATCAATAGTCCTAGGCATGCCATGCAACCTAACGACTTCTCTAAAGAACAAATCCGCGATGTTTGAAGCATCATCGGTTTTATGACAAGCTATAAAATGTGCCATCTTAGAGAATCTATCCACAACAACAAAAATAGAATCCCTCCCCTTCTTAGTCCTAGGCAACCCCAAAATAAAGTCCATAGAAATGTCAATCCAAGTTCTTTTTAAGAATAGCACGCAAAAGTGTTCCCAAAGTTCTATTGACAACTTCAGTTTGTCCATCCGTTCGAGGATGACAAGTAGTAGAAAACAACAATTTTGTGCCAAGTTTAGCCCATAAAGTCTTCCAAAAGTAACTCAAGAATTTAACATCGCGAACAGAATCAATAGTCCTAGGCATGCCATGCAACCTAACGACTTCTCTAAAGAACAAATCCGCGATGTTTGAAGCATCATCGGTTTTATGACAAGCTATAAAATGTGCCATCTTCGAGAATCTATCCACAACAACAAAAATAGAATCCCTCCCCTTCTTAGTCCTAGGCAACCCCAAAATAAAGTCCATAGAAATGTCAATCCAAGTTCTTTTTAAGAATAGCACGCAAAAGTGTTCCCAAAGTTCTATTGACAACTTCAGTTTGTCCATCCGTTCGAGGATGACAAGTAGTAGAAAACAACAATTTTGTGCCAAGTTTAGCCCATAAAGTCTTCCAAAAGTAACTCAAGAATTTAACATCGCGAACAGAATCAATAGTCCTAGGCATGCCATGCAACCTAACGACTTCTCTAAAGAACAAATCCGCGATGTTTGAAGCATCATCGGTTTTATGACAAGCTATAAAATGTGCCATCTTAGAGAATCTATCCACAACAACAAAAATAGAATCCCTCCCCTTCTTAGTCCTAGGCAACCCCAAAATAAAGTCCATAGAAATGTCAATCCAAGTTCTTTTTAAGAATAGCACGCAAAAGTGTTCCCAAAGTTCTATTGACAACTTCAGTTTGTCCATCCGTTCGAGGATGACAAGTAGTAGAAAACAACAATTTTGTGCCAAGTTTAGCCCATAAAGTCTTCCAAAAGTAACTCAAGAATTTAACATCGCGACCAGAAACAATAGTCCTAGGCATGCCATGCAACCTAACGACTTCTCTAAAGAACAAATCCGCCATGTTTGAAGCATCATCGGTTTTATGACAAGCTATAAAATGTGCCATCTTAGAGAATCTATCCACAACAACAAAAATAGAATCCCTCCCCTTCTTAGTCCTAGGCAACCCCAAAATAAAGTCCATAGAAATGTCAATCCAAGTTCTTTTTAAGAATAGCACGCAAAAGTGTTCCCAAAGTTCTATTGACAACTTCAGTTTGTCCATCCGTTCGAGGATGACAAGTAGTAGAAAACAACAATTTTGTGCCAAGTTTAGCCCATAAAGTCTTCCAAAAGTAACTCAAGAATTTAACATCGCGACCAGAAACAATAGTCCTAGGCATGCCATGCAACCTAACGACTTCTCTAAAGAACAAATCCGCCATGTTTGAAGCATCATCGGTTTTATGACAAGCTATAAAATGTGCCATCTTAGAGAATCTATCCACAACAACAAAAATAGAATCCCTCCCCTTCTTAGTACCTAGGCAACCCCAAAATAAAGTCCATAGAAATGTCAATCCAAGTTCTTTTTAAGAATAGCACGCAAAAGTGTTCCCAAAGTTCTATTGACAACTTCAGTTTGTCCATCCGTTCGAGGATGACAAGTAGTAGAAAACAACAATTTTGTGCCAAGTTTAGCCCATAAAGTCTTCCAAAAGTAACTCAAGAATTTAACATCGCGAACAGAATCAATAGTCCTAGGCATGCCATGCAACCTAACGACTTCTCTAAAGAACAAATCCGCGATGTTTGAAGCATCATCGGTTTTATGACAAGCTATAAAATGTGCCATCTTAGAGAATCTATCCACAACAACAAAAATAGAATCCCTCCCCTTCTTAGTCCTAGGCAACCCCAAAATAAAGTCCATAGAAATGTCAATCCAAGTTCTTTTTAAGAATAGCACGCAAAAGTGTTCCCAAAGTTCTATTGACAACTTCAGTTTGTCCATCCGTTCGAGGATGACAAGTAGTAGAAAACAACAATTTTGTGCCAAGTTTAGCCCATAAAGTCTTCCAAAAGTAACTCAAGAATTTAACATCGCGAACAGAATCAATAGTCCTAGGCATGCCATGCAACCTAACGACTTCTCTAAAGAACAAATCCGCGATGTTTGAAGCATCATCGGTTTTATGACAAGCTATAAAATGTGCCATCTTCGAGAATCTATCCACAACAACAAAAATAGAATCCCTCCCCTTCTTAGTCCTAGGCAACCCCAAAATAAAGTCCATAGAAATGTCAATCCAAGTTCTTTTTAAGAATAGCACGCAAAAGTGTTCCCAAAGTTCTATTGACAACTTCAGTTTGTCCATCCGTTCGAGGATGACAAGTAGTAGAAAACAACAATTTTGTGCCAAGTTTAGCCCATAAAGTCTTCCAAAAGTAACTCAAGAATTTAACATCGCGAACAGAATCAATAGTCCTAGGCATGCCATGCAACCTAACGACTTCTCTAAAGAACAAATCCGCGATGTTTGAAGCATCATCGGTTTTATGACAAGCTATAAAATGTGCCATCTTAGAGAATCTATCCACAACAACAAAAATAGAATCCCTCCCCTTCTTAGTCCTAGGCAACCCCAAAATAAAGTCCATAGAAATGTCAATCCAAGTTCTTTTTAAGAATAGCACGCAAAAGTGTTCCCAAAGTTCTATTGACAACTTCAGTTTGTCCATCCGTTCGAGGATGACAAGTAGTAGAAAACAACAATTTTGTGCCAAGTTTAGCCCATAAAGTCTTCCAAAAGTAACTCAAGAATTTAACATCGCGAACAGAATCAATAGTCCTAGGCATGCCATGCAACCTAACGACTTCTCTAAAGAACAAATCCGCGATGTTTGAAGCATCATCGGTTTTATGACAAGCTATAAAATGTGCCATCTTCGAGAATCTATCCACAACAACAAAAATAGAATCCCTCCCCTTCTTAGTCCTAGGCAACCCCAAAATAAAGTCCATAGAAATGTCAATCCAAGTTCTTTTTAAGAATAGCACGCAAAAGTGTTCCCAAAGTTCTATTGACAACTTCAGTTTGTCCATCCGTTCGAGGATGACAAGTAGTAGAAAACAACAATTTTGTGCCAAGTTTAGCCCATAAAGTCTTCCAAAAGTAACTCAAGAATTTAACATCGCGAACAGAATCAATAGTCCTAGGCATGCCATGCAACCTAACGACTTCTCTAAAGAACAAATCCGCCATGTTTGAAGCATCATCGGTTTTATGACAAGCTATAAAATGTGCCATCTTAGAGAATCTATCCACAACAACAAAAATAGAATCCCTCCCCTTCTTAGTACTAGGCAACCCCAAAATAAAGTCCATAGAAATGTCAATCCAAGTTCTTTTTAAGAATAGCACGCAAAAGTGTTCCCAAAGTTCTATTGACAACTTCAGTTTGTCCATCCGTTCGAGGATGACAAGTAGTAGAAAACAACAATTTTGTGCCAAGTTTAGCCCATAAAGTCTTCCAAAAGTAACTCAAGAATTTAACATCGCGACCAGAAACAATAGTCCTAGGCATGCCATGCAACCTAACGACTTCTCTAAAGAACAAATCCGCGATGTTTGAAGCATCATCGGTTTTATGACAAGCTATAAAATGTGCCATCTTAGAGAATCTATCCACAACAACAAAAATAGAATCCCTCCCCTTCTTAGTCCTAGGCAACCCCAAAATAAAGTCCATAGAAATGTCAATCCAAGTTCTTTTTAAGAATAGCACGCAAAAGTGTTCCCAAAGTTCTATTGACAACTTCAGTTTGTCCATCCGTTCGAGGATGACAAGTAGTAGAAAACAACAATTTTGTGCCAAGTTTAGCCCATAAAGTCTTCCAAAAGTAACTCAAGAATTTAACATCGCGACCAGAAACAATAGTCCTAGGCATGCCATGCAACCTAACGACTTCTCTAAAGAACAAATCCGCCATGTTTGAAGCATCATCGGTTTTATGACAAGCTATAAAATGTGCCATCTTAGAGAATCTATCCACAACAACAAAAATAGAATCCCTCCCCTTCTTAGTCCTAGGCAACCCCAAAATAAAGTCCATAGAAATGTCAATCCAAGTTCTTTTTAAGAATAGCACGCAAAAGTGTTCCCAAAGTTCTATTGACAACTTCAGTTTGTCCATCCGTTCGAGGATGACAAGTAGTAGAAAACAACAATTTTGTGCCAAGTTTAGCCCATAAAGTCTTCCAAAAGTAACTCAAGAATTTAACATCGCGAACAGAAATCAATAGTCCTAGGCATGCCATGCAACCTAACGACTTCTCTAAAGAACAAATCCGCCATGTTTGAAGCATCATCGGTTTTATGACAAGCTATAAAATGTGCCATCTTAGAGAATCTATCCACAACAACAAAAATAGAATCCCTCCCCTTCTTAGTACCTAGGCAACCCCAAAATAAAGTCCATAGAAATGTCAATCCAAGTTCTTTTTAAGAATAGCACGCAAAAGTGTTCCCAAAGTTCTATTGACAACTTCAGTTTGTCCATCCGTTCGAGGATGACAAGTAGTAGAAAACAACAATTTTGTGCCAAGTTTAGCCCATAAAGTCTTCCAAAAGTAACTCAAGAATTTAACATCGCGAACAGAATCAATAGTCCTAGGCATGCCATGCAACCTAACGACTTCTCTAAAGAACAAATCCGCGATGTTTGAAGCATCATCGGTTTTATGACAAGCTATAAAATGTGCCATCTTCGAGAATCTATCCACAACAACAAAAATAGAATCCCTCCCCTTCTTAGTCCTAGGCAACCCCAAAATAAAGTCCATAGAAATGTCAATCCAAGTTCTTTTTAAGAATAGCACGCAAAAGTGTTCCCAAAGTTCTATTGACAACTTCAGTTTGTCCATCCGTTCGAGGATGACAAGTAGTAGAAAACAACAATTTTGTGCCAAGTTTAGCCCATAAAGTCTTCCAAAAGTAACTCAAGAATTTAACATCGCGACCAGAAACAATAGTCCTAGGCATGCCATGCAACCTAACGACTTCTCTAAAGAACAAATCCGCCATGTTTGAAGCATCATCGGTTTTATGACAAGCTATAAAATGTGCCATCTTAGAGAATCTATCCACAACAACAAAAATAGAATCCCTCCCCTTCTTAGTCCTAGGCAACCCCAAAATAAAGTCCATAGAAATGTCAATCCAAGTTCTTTTTAAGAATAGCACGCAAAAGTGTTCCCAAAGTTCTATTGACAACTTCAGTTTGTCCATCCGTTCGAGGATGACAAGTAGTAGAAAACAACAATTTTGTGCCAAGTTTAGCCCATAAAGTCTTCCAAAAGTAACTCAAGAATTTAACATCGCTACAGAAACAATAGTCCAAGGCATGCCATGCAACCTAACGACTTCTCTAAAGAACAAATCCGCCATGTTTGAAGCATCATCGATTTTATGACAAGCTATAAAATGTGCCATCTTAGAGAATCTATCCACAACAACAAAAATAGAATCCCTCCCCTTCTTAGTACCTAGGCAACCCCAAAATAAAGTTCATAGAAATTTCAATCCAAGTTCTTTTTAAGAATAGCACGCAAAAGTGTTCCCAAAGTTCTATTGACAACTTCAGTTTGTCCATCCGTTCGAGGATGAAAAGTAGTAGAAAACAACAATTTTGTGCCAAGTTTAGCCCATAAAGTCTTCCAAAAGTAACTCAAGAATTTAACATCGCGAACAGAATCAATAGTCCTAGGCATGCCATGCAACCTAACGACTTCTCTAAAGAACAAATCCGCGATGTTTGAAGCATCATCGGTTTTATGACAAGCTATAAAATGTGCCATCTTCGAGAATCTATCCACAACAACAAAAATAGAATCCCTCCCCTTCTTAGTCCTAGGCAACCCCAAAATAAAGTCCATAGAAATGTCAATCCAAGTTCTTTTTAAGAATAGCACGCAAAAGTGTTCTCAAAGTTCTATTGACAACTTCAGTTTGTCCATCCGTTCGAGGATGACAAGTAGTAGAAAACAACAATTTTGTGCCAAGTTTAGCCCATAAAGTCTTCCAAAAGTAACTCAAGAATTTAACATCGCTACCAGAAACAATAGTCCAAGGCATGTCATGCAACCTAACGACTTCTCTAAATAACAAATCCGCCATGTTTGAAGCATCATCGGTTTTATGACAAGCTATAAAATGTGCCATCTTAGAGAATCTATCCACAACAACAAAAATAGAATCCCTCCCCTTCTTAGTCCTAGGCAACCCCAAAATAAAGTCCATAGAAATGTCAATCCAAGTTCTTTTTAAGAATAGCACGCAAAAGTGTTCCCAAAGTTCTATTGACAACTTCAGTTTGTCCATCCGTTCGAGGATGAAAAGTAGTAGAAAACAACAATTTTGTGCCAAGTTTAGCCCATAAAGTCTTCCAAAAGTAACTCAAGAATTTAACATCGCTACCAGAAACAATAGTCCAAGGCATGCCATGCAACCTAACGACTTCTCTAAAGAACAAATCCGCCATGTTTGAAGCATCATCGATTTTATGACAAGCTATAAAATGTGCCATCTTAGAGAATCTATCCACAACAACAAAAATAGAATCCCTCCCCTTCTTAGTACCAGGCAACCCCAAAATAAAGTTCATAGAAATTTCAATCCAAGTTCTTTTTAAGAATAGCACGCAAAAGTGTTCCCAAAGTTCTATTGACAACTTCAGTTTGTCCATCCGTTCGAGGATGACAAGTAGTAGAAAACAACAATTTTGTGCCAAGTTTAGCCCATAAAGTCTTCCAAAAGTAACTCAAGAATTTAACATCGCGAACAGAATCAATAGTCCTAGGCATGCCATGCAACCTAACGACTTCTCTAAAGAACAAATCCGCGATGTTTGAAGCATCATCGGTTTTATGACAAGCTATAAAATGTGCCATCTTCGAGAATCTATCCACAACAACAAAAATAGAATCTCTCCCCTTCTTAGTCCTAGGCTGTAGTGCCCAAATTTAATACACGTATAACCCATGCATTCATTTAATTATTAAATCATTTAAATTAGTTTTAAATGAGTTTTGGCGATGCATGATTTATTTAAATGCATTATTTTAAATTATTTATGTTAATGTGATGCACGTTAAAATGTCTTTCGAGTTTCATGTTTCAGGCGATCATTCGAGCCGGGATTGAGGAAAAGACCCGGTGACGAATTTGGCAATTTTAGAGAAGGTATTTTATTTTAAGTTGAGTTTGGGGGCATTTTAAATAATTTAGTGAGATGTTAGCACTTTGAATCCTAAAATAACTATTTTGTGAGTTTATGATTTTAGAACTTTTAAAGTCTAGTATGGTGTGTTATATTTTAATTGAAGAGTTTTATTTAAAAGTTGAGTGTGAGTTAGTGTTTTAATTAGTAGACAATTATTTTAGTAAATCAAAAGTTAGTCTCCTAAATATTTAAAACACACGCACACACACAAACACACTTTTACACACACCTAGACTCGCACAAACACACACACAAGTTCATTCTAGACTTTTATTATTTTCAAAGAGCAAAACCTAGGGTTCTAAAGCCTATAGCAGCCGCCCCCTTCCCTTCATTTTCCAGCAAGATTTTCGTGATTTTATTTCGAGAAAAACGGTGCCACGTTCGTCCCGGATCAAGCCTCTCTCTATCTCCGCTTCGGTGTCGTCTTTCGGTAACGTTATCATCTTAAAGGCACGTATAATCTGTTCTTGCTGTGTCGATCAAGTCATATATTGTATTGCATTGTTTTTATGCGTAACAGTTATGTATGATGATAGTAGTTTGAGCGGATCATGAATCGGATCAATTTCGAAGGAAAATTTTTAGATCTAAAACTCGTTTTTACTGTTCATGTCAAAACTGCGATTTTTCTGTTCATATTTTGGAAAACTTTCAACGGCAAAGTCGTAGAGCGTTTCGATACCTTCGATTTGATATATGATTCGAAATTTTTGGACAAATATTGAGGGAGTTATGGCGTTTTTTGTGGGACTGCTCAAACTGCGACTTTTACGTAAATTATGTTCTTGAAGTTTTATGTTGCAGGCCTCGTTGGGGATCGACGGGTGATCGTTGCTGCGTATAGGTATATTATTTATGATGTTGGGATGTATAATGAAGCTTCGTTTCTTGTCATTAGGCGCTTGGGAGATTGAATGTCGTATAGAACCGTTTGTTGTCAAAAAGTCTCGTTCACGGGTTTGTTGGGTTGATTGTGATTTTGGGTTGTTTTGGGACAATTGTTTAGGCTTGGGTCATTGAATTAGTAGCCTAAGATGAGCTCGTGGTGTCGATTCATAGTCAGTGCAATCGAGTCTACAAAGTTAAGCGAAACATATACAAAATTTTCGTTGGTTCGCGTTCACAGTAGGTACACGGACCCACACCCGGACCTCTACACGGGGTCCGTGCCTTTTGTTCCTCCGTAGTGTCTTTTTTACAGTGTCTACACGGACCCCCACACGGACCTAAGCACAGGGTCCGTGCCCCTCCCTCCTTTGCTATGTCTTTTTACAGTGTCTACACGGACCCCTACCCGGACCTCAGCACGGGGTCCGTGTCTCCTCATTTCTGCGCACACAACTTCCAGTACCTACACGGACCCATGCACGGATGTAGGTACGGGGTCCGTATCCTTCATATTTTGGGAAAAATATTATAACACGTTTGAGGTTTGATGTTATGGTTTAGTGCAAGGATTATCCAGGGTCGTGTTATGGGAAACGTTAAAACGTCCTAAGTATCGATTGAACTTGAGAGTAAGTATGATATTTACGTCTAAGTTATGCAAGATAAGAATGGAACTTCATGTTAGTATGTGCAGCAACGGCTCCGATCGAGGTCCAACGAATCCCTCAACGCCAAGTAAGTATGTATGACGTGCAAGGAAATATGTTAAGTTTTTGAGGTATGCTAAATATCTTGTGACCAAGTTATGTTAGGATTGGAAAGCGTTAAATTATGAACGGGGACCAATCCGCCCGTTAAATTATGAACGGGTTAGATCGTGGTTGTGAAGCGTTAAATTATGAACGTGGATCAACTGGCCTGTTAAATTATGAACAGGGATCTTATGGATGCGGCAGTGGATACGTCCCTGTCAGCCCAGTACTGTGGTATAGTCTGATCAGGCTCTTTTCTGTTATGGGTCACTCGCTTTGTAACATGCCTCTACGCAAAAATGATGAATTTATGTATGTTTACGTATGCAGTATGTTTATGAAAGTTTAAGTTATGGCACGTCGAAGTATGTATGTACGTATGTTCAAGTTTTAATGCGCAAGTTCAAGTTTCAAATTATGTATGTCCTATTTTAAAGTTGCATGCGACCTTATTATGTAGTACTCGTTATTCCAGTTTATACGTGTTGAGTCTTTAGACTCACTAGACTTGATCGATGCAGGTGACTATGTTGAGGGGACAGGAGGTGATGACCAAGGGGCAGGCTTGGGCTGAGTGGCAGGCTAAACCCGAGGACCGCAAGTTTATGTTTATGCAAATTTTTAAAATACTCTGATGTTTTGATTTGAACGTGAGACGTTTTGAGACAGTTTCTTTTAGCAAAATTTTATTGGTGACGGATGATTGTGAGATTTATTTTTATGAATGTTGAGTGACGACCGTATGAATGTTTTTATTTAAGAAAATTTTTAATTTTTCCGCAAATTTTAAGTAGTGTAGAATACGGTTCGTTACAGTTGGTATCAGAGCCAGGTTCTTGTAAAGGGTTATGCCTATTGCCAGTCGCAAGAAGCTCACGAAGTCACACCTCAAGTCTGTAAGTTTTAAAGTTTTGAGCTATGCTATGTACTACGCATTAAGTCATGATTTCAGCATGTCTATGTTTTAAGTTCAATTTACGTGCATCATAAAATATTGATATATGTTCATGCATGTTGGGTTTACGTGTTGGGTAATTTATTGGAACAGTATACCTCCTAGACGTGTGATCGACCGTGAAACAAGGGATGAGAACAGAGAGCACCGAGTAGAGGACAGGGAACATCGAGATGAGGAGAGGGCCAATCCTCCTCCACCTCCACCACCAGATATGCAGGCTCAGATGCTTGCTGGTATGACTCAGTTCTTCGCGCAGTTTGCGAGGAACCAGACTGCTGTAGGCCCCGAGGAGAGGCCTAGACCTGAGGCGGTATATGAGAGGTTCCGGAGGATGAGCCCGAAGGAGTTCTCGGGTACTACTGACCCGATGGTGGCGGAGGGATGGATCAAGTCCATCGAGGTGATATTTGATTTCATGGAACTGACGGACGCTGACAGGGTCAGATGTGCTATATTCTTATTAACTGGAGACGCTAGGTTGTGGTGGGAAAGTGCATCTGTGGCAGTCAACTTACAAGTGCTGCCTTGGAATGGTTTTAAAGAGGTTTTCTACTCCAAGTACTTCACTGAGGAAGTACGAACCCGACTCACCAACGAGTTCATGACGCTGCGGCAAGGAGATAGTAGCGTGGCAGAGTTTGTGAGAAAGTTTGAGAGGGGGTGTCACTTCGTGCCCCTTATTGCGAATGATGCACAGGCAAAACTGAGACATTTCCTGAATGGTTTGCGGCCGATCTTGCGCCACGACGTCCGAGTAGCTGGTCCCACTTCTTATGCAGTCGCCGTGTCCCGAGCTTTGGCGGCAGAGCAGGACCAGCGAGATATTGAGGCTGACAGGCAGGGCAAGAGGCCCTATCAGGCTCCACCGCAGCCTCACCATCAGCAGCAGAATCAGCGACCCCACTTTAAGAAACCGTATCAGGGGCCGCCAGCGAAGAAGCCCTATCATGGACCACCAAAGGGCAAGGGTCCAGTTCAGCAGCAAGGGGCGCCTCAGAAGCCCGTTGCCTTCCCCGTGTGTCCTAAATGCAATCGTCAGCACCCGGGACAGTGCTTGTATGGATCAGGCAGGTGCTTCAAGTGTGGAGCTACAGATCATATGCTGAAGGAGTGCCCGCAGTGGAAGCAGCCAACCCAGGGCAGGGTATTCAGCCATGCATGCACAGGAGGCGGACCCAGACACTACTTTACTTACCGGTAATCTTTTCTACCTAAGTTCAGTACTATTTGATTTGCATGTGGAAGTTTACTTGGGATAAGTAGGATGCTAGTATTGTTTGAGTATATTTGGGTTACTATCTTGTTAGTGTCTTGGGGTATAAGTTGTGTTGTGCTAACGCTTCTCAGGGAATATTTTCATAAAGAGATTAGCTACAACTGCACTGATAGATTCAGGAGCAACCCACTCCTTCATATCTGAGACGTTTGCCAATCATTTAGACCTCAAGTCCATCGGCCTAGACGTGAATTTTTCGGTAGTAGTCCCATCAGGGGAAGAGCTGTTAGCTACCAGTGTGGTCAGAGATATCGACCTAGAACTGCATGGCCACCTAGTGTATGCAGATTTAATCATATTGCCGATGCCAGAATTCGACATTATCTTGGGCATGGACTGGCTGACTAAGAATAGAGTTCTGATAGATTTTCAGAAGAGGTCAGTTTTAGTTAGACCGCCGGGCATGGAGCAATTTCTTTTTGAGCCAGCCAGATGGAGAAGCTTTCCTCGCATGATTTCATGCATGCAGGCGAGGAGTTTGATCTCCAAGGGATGTCAGGCCTTTTTGGCTAGTATTATTTCAGCGCCTGACGTGCCCACTCCATCTCTGTCAGAGGTACCTGTAGTCGAAGAATTTCCAGACGTCTTTCCTGATGACGTCACCGGCCTTCCACCAGAGAGAGAGGTGGAGTTTGCAATCGATCTCGTGCCAGGCACAGCGCCAATCTCTAAGGCGCCATACAGGTTAGCTCCAGCTGAGATGTTAGAGCTCAAGCAGCAGATTCAAGAGCTCCTCGACAAAGGCTTTATCCGCCCTAGTTTCTCACCGTGGGGCGCACCAGTGCTCTTTGTGAAGAAGAAGGATGGGAGCATGAGGTTGTGCATCGATTACCGTGAACTAAACAAGGTAACGATCAAGAACAAATACCCGTTACCTAGAATCGAAGACTTGTTCGATCAGTTGCAGGGAGCTACCGTGTTCTCTAAGATAGATCTTCGATCAGGGTATCATCAGCTGAAAGTTAAGTATGCAGATGTTCATAAGACAGCTTTCAGGACCAGATACGGGCATTACGAGTTCTTAGTAATGCCGTTTGGATTGACCAACGCTCCAGCAATTTTCATGGATCTCATGAACCGAGTATTTCAGCCGTTCCTCGATCAGTTCGTCATAGTATTCATTGACGACATTCTTATTTACTCGAAGAGCCATGAGGAGCACAACCAGCATTTGAGGACAGTTTTGCAGACCTTGCAGAGTCGCAAGTTATTTGAGAAGTTCAGTAAGTGTGAATTTTGGCTGCAGAAAGTTGCATTTTTGGGGCATATAGTCTCCAGCAGTGGTATTGAGGTGGACCCATCGAAAGTAGCAGCCGTTAAGGAATGGGTTGAGCCAAAGAACGCATCATAAATCCGCAGCTTTTTGGGTTTAGCAGGCTACTACCGTAAGTTTATTAAGGGATTTTCGTCCATAGCAGTGCCGCTCACCTCACTAACCAAGAAAAATGCAAAGTTTGTGTGGAGCGAGGAATGCCAGAAGAGCTTCGACACCTTGAAGCAAGCTCTTATTTCAGCGCCAGTGCTAGCCATGCCGACAGGGCAAGGCGAGTTTGTGCTTTATACCGATGCATCTAAGCTCGGATTAGGCGCAGTGTTGATGCAGCAAGGTCGGGTCATAGCTTATGCTTTCAGACAGTTAAAGGTGCACGAGAAGAACTACCCGACGCACGATCTTGATTTAGCCGCCGTCGTCTTCGCACTGAAAATTTGGAGACACTACCTATACGGCGAGAAATGCCAGATTTTCACCGACCACAAGAGTCTGAAATATTTCTTCACGCAGAAAGAGTTGAATATGAGACAGAGACGGTGGTTAGAACTTGTGAAAGATTACGACTGCGAGATTAGCTACCATCCGGGAAAAGCTAATGTTGTCGCAGACGCCTTGAGCAGAAAAGTGGCAGTGGTAGCTCAGTTGACATCTCAGAGACCACTACAGTCGGAGATTCAGAAGTTTGGTCTAGAGATTTATCGTGATGGCAAGGCTCCTAGGCTGTCTAATCTGACAGTCAAATCTGATTTGCTAGACCGAATCCGAGCAGGCTAGCCTTCAGATGAGCAGTTACAGAAATGGAGACTGAAAGACGAAGCCAAGGGCAGTGTGCTGTACACAGTTTCAGACGGAATTGTGAGATACAGAGGTAGAATGTGGGTGCCTAGTGTTGGTTCGATCAGACAGGATATTTTGACAGAGGCACACGCATCTCCGTATTCCATTCACCCAGGAGGCACCAAGATGTACAAAGACCTTCAGTTATTGTATTGGTGGCCAGGGATGAAGCGAGACATCCGTAGGTTTGTATCAGAATGTCTCACTTGTCAGCAAGTAAAAGCTGAACATCAGAGACCAGCAGGGTTGGTAAAGTCACTCCCCATCCTCGAGTGGAAGTGGGAGAACATTACTATGGATTTTGTTGTTGGGTTGCCGAGATCAGTCAGAGGATCGAATTCCATTTGGGTTATAGTAGACCGACTCACTAAGTCAGCGCATTTTCTGCCAGTGAAGACGACTTTCTCCATGACGCAGTATGCGGATCTTTATATCCAGGAGATCGTCCGGTTGCATGGTTTCCCAGTCTCTATTGTGTCCGACAGGGACCCGAGGTTTACATCGTCCTTCTGGAAGAGCTTACATGCAGCCATGGGGACGAAGTTGCTTTTCAGTACAGCTTTTCACCAACAGACAGATGGTCAGTCTGAGCGAGTGATTCAGGTTTTAGAGGACTTGCTAAGGGCGTGCATGATTGATTTTCAAGGAACTTGGGAGTCTAGACTACCTCTAGTGGAGTTCACATACAACAACAGCTTCCAAGCATCTATTGGTATGGCTCCCTATGAGGCGTTGTACGGGAGGAAGTGCAGATCACCAGTTCATTGGGATGAAGTTGGTGAGAGGACAGAACTTGGCCCAGAAATAGTTCAGCAGACTGCAGACGTGGTGGTCAAAATTCGTGACAGAATGAAGACCGCCCAGAGCCGTCAGAAGAGCTATGCAGATAAAAGGAGGAGAGATCTCGAGTTTGCCGTAGGAGATCACGTTTTTATCAAGATAGCACCTATGAAGGGTGTTATGAGATTTGGAAAGAGAGGCAAGTTGAGTCCGAGGTTTATTGGACCGTTTGAGATCTTGGACAGAGTTGGGACGCTAGCGTATCGTGTAGCCCTTCCGCCGAATCTGGCCGGGGTGCACAATGTGTTCCATGTCTCGATGCTGAGAAAATATTTGGCTAATCCTTCTCATGTTCTGAGTTATGAGCCGCTGCAGTTGACTCCAGACTTGTCTTACGAGGAGAAACCAGTCCAAATCCTAGACAGACAGGAGCGCAGACTTCGGAACAAGACGACTAAGTTGGTCAAAGTTCAATGGCTGAATCAATCAGTGGAAGAAGCCACTTGGGAGTCAGAGGCCGACATGAGACTTCGCTACCCGGAGTTGTTCAGTAAGACTTAATTTCGAGGACGAAATTTTTATAAGTGGGGGAGGAACTGTAGTGCCCAAATTTAATACACGTATAACCCATGCATTCATTTAATTATTAAATCATTTAAATTAATTTTAAATGAGTTTTGGCGATGCATGATTTATTTAAATGCATTATTTTAAATTATTTATGTTTATGTGATGCACGTTAAAATGTCTTTCGAGTTTCATGTTTCAGGCGATCATTCGAGACGGATTGAGGAAAAGACCCGGTGACGAATTTGGCAATTTAGAGATGGTATTTTATTTTAAGTTGAGTTTGGGGGCATTTTAAATAATTTAGTGAGATGTTAGCACTTTGAATCCTAAAATAACTATTTTGTGAGTTTATGATTTTAGAACTTTTAAAGTCTAGTATGGTGTGTTATATTTTAATTGAAGAGTTTTAATTAAAAGTTGAGTGTGAGTTAGTGTTTTAATTAGTAGACAATTATTTTAGTAAACCAAAAGTTAGTCTCCTAATATTTAAAACACACGCACACACACAAACACACTTTTACACACACCTAGACACGCACAAACACACACACAAGTTCATTCTAGACTTTTATTATTTTCAAAGAGCAAAACCTAGGGTTCTAAAGCCTATAGCAGCCGCCCCCTTCCCTTCATTTTCCAGCAAGATTTTCGTGATTTTATTTCGAGAAAAACGGTGCCACGTTCAGTCCCGGATCAAGCATCTCTCTATCTCCGCTTCGGTGTCGTCTTTCGGTAACGTTATCATCTTAAAGGCACGTATAATCTGTTCTTGCTGTGTCGATCAAGTCATATATTGTATTGCATAGTTTTTATGCGTAAAAGTTATGTATGATGATAGTAGTTTGAGCGGATCATGAATCGGATCAATTTCGAAGGAAAATTTTTAGATCTAAAACTTCGTTTTTACTGTTCATGTCAAAACTGCGATTTTTCTGTTCATATTTTGGGAAAACTTTCAACGGCAAAGTCGTAGAGCGTTTCGATAACTTCGATTTGATATATGATTCGAAATTTTTGGACAAAAATTGAGTGAGTTATGGCGTCTTTCGTGGGACTGCTCAAACTGCGACTTTTACGTAAATTATGTTCTTGAAGTTTTATGTTGCAGGCCTCGTTGGGGATCGACGGGTGATCGTTGCTGCGTATAGGTATATTATTTATGATGTTGGGATGTATAATGAAGCTTCGTTTCTTGTCATTAGGCGCTTGGGAGATTGAATGTCGTATAGAACCGTTTGTTGTCAAAAAGTCTCGTTCACGGGTTTGTTGGGTTGATTGTGATTTTGGGTTGTTTTGGGACAATTGTTTAGGCTTGGGTCATTGAATTAGTAGCCTAAGATGATCTCGTGGTGTCGATTCATAGTCAGTGCAATCGAGTCTAGAAAGTTAAGCGAAACATGTACAAAATTTTCGTTGGTTCGCGTTCACAGTAGGTACACGGACCCACACCCGGACCTCTACACGGGGTCCGTGCCTTTTGTTCCTCCGTAGTGTCTTTTTTATAGTGTCTACACGGACCCCCACACGGAACTATGCACGGGGTCCGTGCCCCTCCCTCCTTTGCTATGTCTTTTTACAGTGTCTACACGGACCCCTACCCGGACCTCAGCACGGGGTCCGTGTCTCCTCATTTCTGCGCACACAACTTCCAGTACCTACACGGACCCATGTACGGATGTAGGTACGGGGTCCGTATCCTTCATATTTTGGGAAAAATATTATAACACGTTTGAGGTTTGATGTTATGGTTTAGTGCAAGGATTATCCAGGGTCGTGTTATGGGAAACGTTAGAACGTCCTAAGTATCGATTGAACTTGAGAGTAAGTATGATATTTACGTCTAAGTTATGCAAGATAAGAATGGAACTTCATGTTAGTATGTGCAGCAACGGCTCCGATCGAGGTCCAACGAATCCCTCAACGCCAAGTAAGTATGTATGACGTGCAAGGAAATATGTTAAGTTTTTGAGGTATGCTAAATATCTAGTGACCAAGTTATGTTAGGATTGGAAAGCGTTAAACTATGAACGGGGACCAATCCGCCCGTTAAATTATGAACGGGTTAGATCGTGGTTGTGAAGCGTTAAATTATGAACGTGGATCAACTGGCCTGTTAAATTATGAACAGGGATCTTATGGATGCGGCGGTGGATACGTCCCTGTCAGCCCAGTACTGTGGTATAGTCTGATCAGGCTCTTTTACGTTATGGGTCACTCGCTTTGAAACATGCCTCTACGCAAAAATGATGAAGTTATGTATGTTTACGTATGCAGTATGTTTATGAAAGTTTAAGTTATGGCACGTCGAAGTATGTATGTACGTATGTTCAAGTTTTAATGCGCAAGTTCAAGTTTCAAATTATGTATGTCCTATTTTAAAGTTGCATGCGACCTTATTATGTAGTACTCGTTATTCCAGTTTATACGTGTTGAGTCTTTAGACTCACTAGACTTGATCGATGCAGGTGACTATGTTGAGGGGACAGGAGGTGATGACCAAGGGGCAGGCTTGGGCTGAGTGGCAGGCTAAACCCGAGGACCGCAAGTTTATGTTTATGCAAATTTTTAAAATACTCTGATGTTTTGATTTGAACGTGAGACGTTTTGAGACAGTTTCTTTTAGCAAAATTTTATTGGTGACGGATGATTGTGAGATTTATTTTTATGAATGTTGAGTGACGACCGTATGAATGTTTTTATTTAAGAAAATTTTTAATTTTTCCGCAAATTTTAAGTAGTGTAGAATACGGTTCGTTACATAGGCAACCCCAAAATAAAGTCCATAGAAATGTCAATCCAAGTTCTTTTTAAGAATAGCACGCAAAATTGTTCCCAAAGTTCTATTACAACTTCAGTTTGTCCATCCGTTCGAGGATGACAAGTAGTCGAAAACAACAATTTTGTGCCAAGTTTAGCCCATAAAGTCTTCCAAAAGTAACTCAAGAATTTAACATCGCGAACAGAATCAATAGTCCTAGGCATGCCATGCAACCTAACGACTTCTCTAAAGAACAAATCCGCGATGTTTGAAGCATCATCGGTTTTATGACATGCTATAAAATGGGCCATCTTCGAGAATCTATCCACAACAACAAAAATAGAATCCCTCCCCTTCTTAGTCCTAGGCAACCCCAAAATAAAGTCCATAGAAATGTCAATCCAAGTTCTTTTTAAGAATAGCACGCAAAAGTGTTCCCAAAGTTCTATAAAAACTTCAATTTGTCCATCCGTTCGAGGATGACAAGTAGTAGAAAACAACAATTTTGTGCCAAGTTTAGCCCATAAAGTCTTCCAAAAGTAACTCCAGAATTTAACATCGCGACCAGAAACAATAGTCCTAGGCATGCCATGCAACCTAACGACTTCTCTAAAGAACAAATCCGCCATGTTTGAAGCATCATCGGTTTTATGACAAGCTATAAAATGTGCCATCTTAGAGAATCTATCCACAACAACAAAAATAGAATCCCTCCCCTTCTTAGTACTAGGCAACCCCAAAATAAAGTCCATAGAAATGTCAATCCAAGTTCTTTTTAAGAATAGCACGCAAAAGTGTTCCCAAAGTTCTATTGACAACTTCAGTTTGTCCATCCGTTCGAGGATGACAAGTAGTAGAAAACAACAATTTTGTGCCAAGTTTAGCCCATAAAGTCTTCCAAAAGTAACTCAAGAATTTAACATCGCGAACAGAATCAATAGTCCTAGGCATGCCATGCAACCTAACGACTTCTCTAAAGAACAAATCCGCCATGTTTGAAGCATCATCGGTTTTATGACAAGCTATAAAATGTGCCATCTTAGAGAATCTATCCACAACAACAAAAATAGAATCCCTCCCCTTCTTAGTACTAGGCAACCCCAAAATAAAGTCCATAGAAATGTCAATCCAAGTTCTTTTTAAGAATAGCACGCAAAAGTGTTCCCAAAGTTCTATTGACAACTTCAGTTTGTCCATCCGTTCGAGGATGACAAGTAGTAGAAAACAACAATTTTGTGCCAAGTTTAGCCCATAAAGTCTTCCAAAAGTAACTCAAGAATTTAACATCGCGAACAGAATCAATAGTCCTAGGCATGCCATGCAACCTAACGACTTCTCTAAAGAACAAATCCGCGATGTTTGAAGCATCATCGGTTTTATGACAAGCTATAAAATGTGCCATCTTAGAGAATCTATCCACAACAACAAAAATAGAATCCCTCCCTTCTTAGTCCTAGGCAACCCCAAAATAAAGTCCATAGAAATGTCAATCCAAGTTCTTTTTAAGAATAGCACGCAAAAGTGTTCCCAAAGTTCTATTGACAACTTCAGTTTGTCCATCCGTTCGAGGATGACAAGTAGTAGAAAACAACAATTTTGTGCCAAGTTTAGCCCATAAAGTCTTCCAAAAGTAACTCAAGAATTTAACATCGCGACCAGAAACAATAGTCCTAGGCATGCCATGCAACCTAACGACTTCTCTAAAGAACAAATCCGCCATGTTTGAAGCATCATCGGTTTTATGACAAGCTATAAAATGTGCCATCTTAGAGAATCTATCCACAACAACAAAATAGAATCCCTCCCCTTCTTAGTCCTAGGCAACCCCAAAATAAAGTCCATAGAAATGTCAATCCAAGTTCTTTTTAAGAATAGCACGCAAAAGTGTTCCCAAAGTTCTATTGACAACTTCAGTTTGTCCATCCGTTCGAGGATGACAAGTAGTAGAAAACAACAATTTTGTGCCAAGTTTAGCCCATAAAGTCTTCCAAAAGTAACTCAAGAATTTAACATCGCGAACAGAATCAATAGTCCTAGGCATGCCATGCAACCTAACGACTTCTCTAAAGAACAAATCCGCGATGTTTGAAGCATCATCGGTTTTATGACAAGCTATAAAATGTGCCATCTTCGAGAATCTATCCACAACAACAAAAATAGAATCCCTCCCCTTCTTAGTCCTAGGCAACCCCAAAATAAAGTCCATAGAAATGTCAATCCAAGTTCTTTTTAAGAATAGCACGCAAAAGTGTTCCCAAAGTTCTATTGACAACTTCAGTTTGTCCATCCGTTCGAGGATGACAAGTAGTAGAAAACAACAATTTTGTGCCAAGTTTAGCCCATAAAGTCTTCCAAAAGTAACTCAAGAATTTAACATCGCGAACAGAATCAATAGTCCTAGGCATGCCATGCAACCTAACGACTTCTCTAAAGAACAAATCCGCGATGTTTGAAGCATCATCGGTTTTATGACAAGCTATAAAATGTGCCATCTTCGAGAATCTATCCACAACAACAAAAATAGAATCCCTCCCCTTCTTAGTCCTAGGCAACCCCAAAATAAAGTCCATAGAAATGTCAATCCAAGTTCTTTTTAAGAATAGCACGCAAAATTGTTCCCAAAGTTCTATTGACAACTTCAGTTTGTCCATCCGTTCGAGGATGACAAGTAGTAGAAAACAACAATTTTGTGCCAAGTTTAGCCCATAAAGTCTTCCAAAAGTAACTCAAGAATTTAACATCGCGAACAGAATCAATAGTCCTAGGCATGCCATGCAACCTAACGACTTCTCTAAAGAACAAATCCGCCATGTTTGAAGCATCATCGGTTTTATGACAAGCTATAAAATGTGCCATCTTCGAGAATCTATCCACAACAACAAAATAGAATCCCTCCCCTTCTTAGTCCTAGGCAACCCCAAAATAAAGTCCATAGAAATGTCAATCCAAGTTCTTTTTAAGAATAGCACGCAAAAGTGTTCCCAAAGTTCTATTGACAACTTCAGTTTGTCCATCCGTTCGAGGATGAAAAGTAGTAGAAAACAACAATTTTGTGCCAAGTTTAGCCCATAAAGTCTTCCAAAAGTAACTCAAGAATTTAACATCGCGACCAGAAACAATACTCCTAGGCATGCCATGCAACCTAACGACTTCTCTAAAGAACAAATCCGCCATGTTTGAAGCATCATCGGTTTTATGACAAGCTATAAAATGTGCCATCTTAGAGAATCTATCCACAACAACAAAAATAGAATCTCTCCCCTTCTTAGTACTAGGCAACCCCAAAATAAAGTCCATAGAAATGTCAATCCAAGTTCTTTTTAAGAATAGCACGCAAAAGTGTTCTCAAAGTTCTATTGACAACTTCAGTTTGTCCATCCGTTCGAGGATGACAAGTAGTAGAAAACAACAATTTTGTGCCAAGTTTAGCCCATAAAGTCTTCCAAAAGTAACTCAAGAATTTAACATCGCTACCAGAAACAATAGTCCAAGGCATGCCATGCAACCTAACGACTTCTCTAAAGAACAAATCCGCCATGTTTGAAGCATCATCGGTTTATGACAAGCTATAAAATGTGCCATCTTAGAGAATCTATCCACAACAACAAAAATAGAATCCCTCCCCTTCTTAGTCCTAGGCAACCCCAAAATAAAGTCCATAGAAATGTCAATCCAAGTTCTTTTTAAGAATAGCACGCAAAAGTGTTCCCAAAGTTCTATTGACAACTTCAGTTTGTCCATCCGTTCGAGGATGAAAAGTAGTAGAAAACAACAATTTTGTGCCAAGTTTAGCCCATAAAGTCTTCCAAAAGTAACTCAAGAATTTAACATCGCTACCAGAAACAATAGTCCAAGGCATGCCATGCAACCTAACGACTTCTCTAAAGAACAAATCCGCCATGTTTGAAGCATCATCGATTTTATGACAAGCTATAAAATGTGCCATCTTAGAGAATCTATCCACAACAACAAAAATAGAATCCCTCCCCTTCTTAGTACCTAGGCAACCCCAAAATAAAGTCCATAGAAATTTCAATCCAAGTTCTTTTTAAGAATAGCACGCAAAAGTGTTCCCAAAGTTCTATTGACAACTTCAGTTTGTCCATCCGTTCGAGGATGACAAGTAGTAGAAAACAACAATTTTGTGCCAAGTTTAGCCCATAAAGTCTTCCAAAAGTAACTCAAGAATTTAACATCGCGAACAGAAATCAATAGTCCTAGGCATGCCATGCAACCTAACGACTTCTCTAAAGAACAAATCCGCGATGTTTGAAGCATCATCGGTTTTATGACAAGCTATAAAATGTGCCATCTTAGAGAATCTATCCACAACAACAAAAATAGAATCCCTCCCCTTCTTAGTCCTAGGCAACCCCAAAATAAAGTCCATAGAAATGTCAATCCAAGTTCTTTTTAAGAATAGCACGCAAAAGTGTTCCCAAAGTTCTATTGACAACTTCAGTTTGTCCATCCGTTCGAGGATGACAAGTAGTAGAAAACAACAATTTTGTGCCAAGTTTAGCCCATAAAGTCTTCCAAAAGTAACTCAAGAATTTAACATCGCGAACAGAATCAATAGTCCTAGGCATGCCATGCAACCTAACGACTTCTCTAAAGAACAAATCCGCGATGTTTGAAGCATCATCGGTTTTATGACAAGCTATAAAATGTGCCATCTTCGAGAATCTATCCACAACAACAAAAATAGAATCCCTCCCCTTCTTAGTCCTAGGCAACCCCAAAATAAAGTCCATAGAAATGTCAATCCAAGTTCTTTTTAAGAATAGCACGCAAAAGTGTTCCCAAAGTTCTATTGACAACTTCAGTTTGTCCATCCGTTCGAGGATGACAAGTAGTAGAAAACAACAATTTTGTGCCAAGTTTAGCCCATAAAGTCTTCCAAAAGTAACTCAAGAATTTAACATCGCGACCAGAAACAATAGTCCTAGGCATGCCATGCAACCTAACGACTTCTCTAAAGAACAAATCCGCCATGTTTGAAGCATCATCGGTTTTATGACAAGCTATAAAATGTGCCATCTTAGAGAATCTATCCACAACAACAAAAATAGAATCCCTCCCCTTCTTAGTACCTAGGCAACCCCAAAATAAAGTCCATAGAAATGTCAATCCAAGTTCTTTTTAAGAATAGCACGCAAAAGTGTTCCCAAAGTTCTATTGACAACTTCAGTTTGTCCATCCGTTCGAGGATGACAAGTAGTAGAAAACAACAATTTTGTGCCAAGTTTAGCCCATAAAGTCTTCCAAAAGTAACTCAAGAATTTAACATCGCGAACAGAATCAATAGTCCTAGGCATGCCATGCAACCTAACGACTTCTCTAAAGAACAAATCCGCGATGTTTGAAGCATCATCGGTTTTATGACAAGCTATAAAATGTGCCATCTTCGAGAATCTATCCACAACAACAAAAATAGAATCCCTCCCCTTCTTAGTCCTAGGCAACCCCAAAATAAAGTCCATAGAAATGTCAATCCAAGTTCTTTTTAAGAATAGCACGCAAAAGTGTTCCCAAAGTTCTATTGACAACTTCAGTTTGTCCATCCGTTCGAGGATGACAAGTAGTAGAAAACAACAATTTTGTGCCAAGTTTAGCCCATAAAGTCTTCCAAAAGTAACTCAAGAATTTAACATCGCGAACAGAATCAATAGTCCTAGGCATGCCATGCAACCTAACGACTTCTCTAAAGAACAAATCCGCCATGTTTGAAGCATCATCGGTTTTATGACAAGCTATAAATGTGCCATCTTAGAGAATCTATCCACAACAACAAAAATAGAATCCCTCCCCTTCTTAGTCCTAGGCAACCCCAAAATAAAGTCCATAGAAATGTCAATCCAAGTTCTTTTTAAGAATAGCACGCAAAAGTGTTCCCAAAGTTCTATTGACAACTTCAGTTTGTCCATCCGTTCGAGGATGACAAGTAGTAGAAAACAACAATTTTGTGCCAAGTTTAGCCCATAAAGTCTTCCAAAAGTAACTCAAGAATTTAACATCGCGAACAGAATCAATAGTCCTAGGCATGCCATGCAACCTAACGACTTCTCTAAAGAACAAATCCGCGATGTTTGAAGCATCATCGGTTTTATGACAAGCTATAAAATGTGCCATCTTAGAGAATCTATCCACAACAACAAAAATAGAATCCCTCCCCTTCTTAGTCCTAGGCAACCCCAAAATAAAGTCCATAGAAATGTCAATCCAAGTTCTTTTTAAGAATAGCACGCAAAAGTGTTCCCAAAGTTCTATTGACAACTTCAGTTTGTCCATCCGTTCGAGGATGACAAGTAGTAGAAAACAACAATTTTGTGCCAAGTTTAGCCCATAAAGTCTTCCAAAAGTAACTCAAGAATTTAACATCGCGAACAGAATCAATAGTCCTAGGCATGCCATGCAACCTAACGACTTCTCTAAAGAACAAATCCGCCATGTTTGAAGCATCATCGGTTTTATGACAAGCTATAAAATGTGCCATCTTAGAGAATCTATCCACAACAACAAAAATAGAATCCCTCCCCTTCTTAGTCCTAGGCAACCCCAAAATAAAGTCCATAGAAATGTCAATCCAAGTTCTTTTTAAGAATAGCACGCAAAAGTGTTCCCAAAGTTCTATTGACAACTTCAGTTTGTCCATCCGTTCGAGGATGACAAGTAGTAGAAAACAACAATTTTGTGCCAAGTTTAGCCCATAAAGTCTTCCAAAAGTAACTCAAGAATTTAACATCGCGACCAGAAACAATAGTCCTAGGCATGCCATGCAACCTAACGACTTCTCTAAAGAACAAATCCGCCATGTTTGAAGCATCATCGGTTTTATGACAAGCTATAAAATGTGCCATCTTAGAGAATCTATCCACAACAACAAAAATAGAATCCCTCCCCTTCTTAGTACTAGGCAACCCCAAAATAAAGTCCATAGAAATGTCAATCCAAGTTCTTTTTAAGAATAGCACGCAAAAGTGTTCCCAAAGTTCTATTGACAACTTCAGTTTGTCCATCCGTTCGAGGATGACAAGTAGTAGAAAACAACAATTTTGTGCCAAGTTTAGCCCATAAAGTCTTCCAAAAGTAACTCAAGAATTTAACATCGCGACCAGAAACAATAGTCCAAGGCATGCCATGCAACCTAACGACTTCTCTAAAGAACAAATCCGCCATGTTTGAAGCATCATCGGTTTTATGACAAGCTATAAAATGTGCCATCTTAGAGAATCTATCCACAACAACAAAAATAGAATCCCTCCCCTTCTTAGTCCTAGGCAACCCCAAAATAAAGTCCATAGAAATGTCAATCCAAGTTCTTTTTAAGAATAGCACGCAAAAGTGTTCCCAAAGTTCTATTGACAACTTCAGTTTGTCCATCCGTTCGAGGATGACAAGTAGTAGAAAACAACAATTTTGTGCCAAGTTTAGCCCATAAAGTCTTCCAAAAGTAACTCAAGAATTTAACATCGCTACCAGAAACAATAGTCCAAGGCATGCCATGCAACCTAACGACTTCTCTAAAGAACAAATCCGCCATGTTTGAAGCATCATCGGTTTTATGACAAGCTATAAAATGTGCCATCTTAGAGAATCTATCCACAACAACAAAAATAGAATCCCTCCCCTTCTTAGTACCTAGGCAACCCCAAAATAAAGTCCATAGAAATGTCAATCCAAGTTCTTTTTAAGAATAGCACGCAAAAGTGTTCCCAAAGTTCTATTGACAACTTCAGTTTGTCCATCCGTTCGAGGATGACAAGTAGTAGAAAACAACAATTTTGTGCCAAGTTTAGCCCATAAAGTCTTCCAAAAGTAACTCAAGAATTTAACATCGCGAACAGAATCAATAGTCCTAGGCATGCCATGCAACCTAACGACTTCTCTAAAGAACAAATCCGCGATGTTTGAAGCATCATCGGTTTTATGACAAGCTATAAAATGTGCCATCTTAGAGAATCTATCCACAACAACAAAAATAGAATCCCTCCCCTTCTTAGTCCTAGGCAACCCCAAAATAAAGTCCATAGAAATGTCAATCCAAGTTCTTTTTAAGAATAGCACGCAAAAGTGTTCCCAAAGTTCTATTGACAACTTCAGTTTGTCCATCCGTTCGAGGATGACAAGTAGTAGAAAACAACAATTTTGTGCCAAGTTTAGCCCATAAAGTCTTCCAAAAGTAACTCAAGAATTTAACATCGCGAACAGAATCAATAGTCCTAGGCATGCCATGCAACCTAACGACTTCTCTAAAGAACAAATCCGCGATGTTTGAAGCATCATCGGTTTTATGACAAGCTATAAAATGTGCCATCTTCGAGAATCTATCCACAACAACAAAAATAGAATCCCTCCCCTTCTTAGTCCTAGGCAACCCCAAAATAAAGTCCATAGAAATGTCAATCCAAGTTCTTTTTAAGAATAGCACGCAAAAGTGTTCCCAAAGTTCTATTGACAACTTCAGTTTGTCCATCCGTTCGAGGATGACAAGTAGTAGAAAACAACAATTTTGTGCCAAGTTTAGCCCATAAAGTCTTCCAAAAGTAACTCAAGAATTTAACATCGCGAACAGAATCAATAGTCCTAGGCATGCCATGCAACCTAACGACTTCTCTAAAGAACAAATCCGCGATGTTTGAAGCATCATCGGTTTTATGACAAGCTATAAAATGTGCCATCTTCGAGAATCTATCCACAACAACAAAAATAGAATCCCTCCCCTTCTTAGTCCTAGGCAACCCCAAAATAAAGTCCATAGAAATGTCAATCCAAGTTCTTTTTAAGAATAGCACGCAAAAGTGTTCCCAAAGTTCTATTGACAACTTCAGTTTGTCCATCCGTTCGAGGATGACAAGTAGTAGAAAACAACAATTTTGTGCCAAGTTTAGCCCATAAAGTCTTCCAAAAGTAACTCAAGAATTTAACATCGCGAACAGAATCAATAGTCCTAGGCATGCCATGCAACCTAACGACTTCTCTAAAGAACAAATCCGCAATGTTTGAAGCATCATCGGTTTTATGACAAGCTATAAAATGTGCCATCTTAGAGAATCTATCCACAACAACAAAAATAGAATCCCTCCCCTTCTTAGTCTTAGGCAACCCCAAAATAAAGTCCATAGAAATGTCAATCCAAGTTCTTTTTAAGAATAGCACGCAAAAGTGTTCCCAAAGTTCTATTGACAACTTCAGTTTGTCCATCCGTTCGAGGATGACAAGTAGTAGAGAACAACAATTTTGTGCCAAGTTTAGCCCATAAAGTCTTCCAAAAGTAACTCAAGAATTTAAAATCGCGAACAGAATCAATAGTCCTAGGCATGCCATGCAACCTAACGACTTCTCTAAAGAACAAATCCGCGATGTTTGAAGCATCATCGGTTTTATGTGTAATAGCCGAGCCCGGTGTACGGTACGGTTTAAGCTTTATTGTGTTAATTGGGTTTATGATTAGTCGTTTATAGTTGTGTTTTGGGCTATAGTATTATTGGTTATTATTTATTTGAGGTATTAGTTGGTGTTGATTGTTCGTTTCAGCGTTTCGGATCGATTTTAGTTGAGTTTGTACTGTTCATTGCCGTGAGTAGAGTGCACCCGCGCTCTTAGATGAGTGCCCCCGCGGTGTACTATTCATGATTTTGGTTTTGGAGGGCCGTGGCATCACCGCACCCGCGGCAGTGCAAGGACCGCACCCGCGGTGAGACCGCACCCGCGGTAATTGTAGCACCGCACCCGCGGTGATCGTGCATGAGAATTATTTTGGTATGCCGAGAGCATGGCGCACCCGCGGTGCTTGTGTTGGCGCACCCGCGGTGTAAGTATGGGCGAGTTATTTAGTACCTTTTTGATTGAGTTGACTTCATTCCATACCTTATCCTATCTACTTTTCGAGATTTTCTCTCCATTGACAAGGGTTTTCATCCATTTCTTTTGCTTCCTATCTTCGATTCTTGGCTTTGTTTGGATTTCCGACTTGAGATCATCGTTCTCCGTGGTATAAGGAAGCTTAGGTAAGTTTTTGGTGCGATTCTAACGAGGTTTTGAGTTAAGGGTTATTTTGGATTTGATGTTTGAGTTGTTTAATGGATTATTTGGCTTGTACTTGTGGATCTAGAGTTGATATTGGTGTTATTTATGGATTATTGTTGTAGGTGGTGTACCAAGAGCTTATTTGAGGTGTTCTATTGGTAGTAAGTGGAATTTCATCCCTTGTGCTCACATGATATTATATGTATTGTGTTTTAAAGGTTTCAAAGTGTTATTCCCTTCCATTGATCCATTGTTATGTATCGATTTCATTGATTATCTATTGGAGGCATTGATGTCTCACCATTGTTATAAAGGGAATACAAGAAATATTATGAGATTGCGAAACGACGGCCTTAAATGCTATTGAGAATTCAAATGTTTTATTGGATTGATTTATCATAGCCATGGCATTGCATGCAATTAGATGATCATCGACCATAGGCTTTTATCCCCTCACAGTTATCGATTTATATCGATGGGATATTGGCAACCACAGTTACAGATACTATTGATATCAATCCAACCATAGAAAAGAGAATACCATCGTATTGCTATCTATTGCCATTGCTATTGCTACAGTTATTGCTACGTTATTCATGTTTCAGAGTCGATGGTATTTATGATTTAAAAGCCATGTTTTACAGTGTATACTATGTATCATTGCTATGTAAGAGTTCCACTTGCTGAGATTTATTCTCATTTCAGTTATTTTCATGTGATGCAGATAAGAGCGACGGACCGGGACGTTGACTGTGGATGGGGGTCATATGCATACGAAGATTGGAAGGATGATTATTTTGTACCATTTTGTAACATGATCACACTAATGATATTTTGTATTTTGTTATGTCATTGGAATGATCATGTTGTTATTTTGTAAACACTTTTATAAAATGTATTTTGAAACTCCTTCCATATTTTAAAGAAAAATTTATTTCCGCTGTGCATTTTATTTAAAGAGGTCAGAGGTGTCACATTTAGTGGTATCAGAGCGGTGTTCTTCGGACCAATGCATATGACTTCGTCTACTTTCAACTGTCCGGGTATGTTTTCTTGCATCTATCCATTGTTATATTTATTGATTGGTGTCTTGTGAGCAATTGTAGAGTATGCCTCCTAAGCGTAAGGCGGCAGAGGGTGAGGATAGTTCTTCCTCGAGAGTTGTCGACGAGTTCGGCAAGTTGCTTAAGGAGCAGGCTAAGGTGCATAGCGATCAGATTCAGCAGTTGCTCCGATTGCAAGGAGCAGGTCAGGGTCGAGGCCAAGTGAGAGGTCAAGTTGCTCAGGCTGTTGGCACTGATGCCGTCTTTTCTACTTTCAAGAGAATGGATCCACCGGAATTCGCAGGTAGCACCGATCCTCTAGTTGCTGTCGAGTGGGTCAAGGCGCTTGAAGCTATCTTCGATCATCTCCAGTACGAGGATAAAGACAGGATTAGCTGTGCAGTGTTCATGTTGGTTAAGGCTGCCCGCATTTGGTGGAATGCTACGAAAGTTGGAGTTGATGTTGCGACACTGAAGTGGTCAGAGTTCACTGACTTGTTCTATGACAAGTATTTCCCCGACGCACTTCGAGCGAGGAAGGTTACGGAGTTCTTGGAACTTAGGCAGGGGAGCTTGGATGTTGGCCAGTATATTCTGAAGTTTGAGGAAGGTTGCCTATTTGCTCCGTATATTGCTTCGAACGACAAGGACAAGGGCGCTCATTTCATTCGAGGCCTTAGAGCGGAGATTCGTCGTGATATCAACATGTCCAAAGCTGTTACTTTCAAGGAGATTGTGTCCAAAGCTTTGTTGGCCGAGCAGGATGAGAAGGACATTGCCCGGGAGAGGCAAGAGAGACACCAAGTCCATTGCTCAGAGAGGCCAGGGTTCTAATCAGAGGGGCAGGGATCGTTTCAAGGGCAAGGGCAAGATGGAGTCGAGTCCTAAACCTCCGCCAGTTCCAGTTCCATTTGATCCTGAGAAGCCGCAGTGTCCAAAGTGTGGTAAGCATCATCGAGGAGAGTGCAGATTGGGCACTCATACTTGTTTTCGTTGTGGCGCGGCAGGCCACGTTGCCAGGAATTGCCCGAGGGGAGATAGCCAAGGGAAGGTGCAGGGTCGTATCTTTTCCATGACGAAGGAAGGTATTAATCGTGAATCTTCATTGATCCTTAGTACTATTTTGATTTCAGGCAGAGTAGCTACTACTTTGATTGATACTGGTGCTACTCATTCTTTTATGTCTGAATTATTTTTGAGATCTTTGGGTATAGTTCCTTCTATTCTTCCCCTTCATCTTAATGTTGTTTTGCCTTCGGGGGACGTGTTGTGCCCGACATCGATTGTCTTTGCGTGCCCTGTTCGTATTGAGGAGCGAGTTGTCTTCGCTGATTTGATTGTTATCCCTATGGTTGCTTTCGACGTTATTCTTGGCATGGATTGGCTTTCGACTTACCGTGCAGTTATCGATTGTGTTGCTAAGAAGGTGACTTTTGCAGATGATGGCCAGGGAGGAGCGCTCGCCAGTGCAGGTACTTCGCTGGTCCTTCCTTTTATTTCTTGTCTTGAGGCTGAGAGATTGTTGTGTAGAGGTTGCGATGGATTTCTTGCTTCTATTGTGGATGTTGATAGATTGATTAAGTTGAATGTAGATGATATTGATGTGGTGAGGGAGTTTGCTGATGTGTTTGAGGATGATGTTCCGGGTTTGCCGCCGGATAGGGATGTTGAGTTTGTGATCGATTTAGCTCCAGGTACGGTTCCTATCTCTAAGGCTCCGTACAGGATGGCCCCTACCGAGATGAAGGAGTTGAAGACTCAGTTGCAGGATCTTTTAGACAAAGGCTTTATTCGTCCGAGTTCTTCGCCTTGGGGAGCTCCGGTTCTGTTTGTCAAGAAGAAGGATGGTTCCTTGCGGCTGTGTATCGACTACAGGGAGCTCAACAAAGTGACTGTCAAGAACAAGTATCCGTTGCCTCGGATAGATGATTTGTTTGATCAGCTCCATGGTGCCACTGTGTTCTCGAAGATTGATCTTCGGTCTGGCTACTATCAGTTGAAGGTTAGGGAGTCTGATATCCCTAAGACAGCTTTCCGGACCAGGTATGGTCACTATGAGTTTCTTGTGATGTCTTTTGGTTTGACCAATGCCCCTTCAGTCTTCATGGACCTGATGAACCGTGTGTTCAAGCCTTATCTGGATAGCTTCGTCATTGTCTTCATTGACGATATCTTGATCTATTCCAAGACCAGAGAGCTTCATGCCGAGCATCTCAGAGTTGTTCTTCAGTTGTTGCGAGAGAAGAGGTTGTTTGCCAAGCTGAAGAAGTGTGAGTTTTGGCTGGATCAGATTTCTTTTCTAGGCCATGTTGTTTCGAGAGATGGCATTGCTGTTGATCCATTGAAGATAGAGGCGATTCAGAGTTGGCCTATTCCTACCACTGTTTCAGAGGTTCGCAGTTTCCTTGGTTTGGCAGGTTACTATCGTCGTTTCATTTCAGGTTTCTCCAAGATTGCCCTGCCATTGTCCAATCTGACGAGGAAGACTGTGAAGTTCGAGTGGACTATTGATTGCCAGAGTGCATTTCAGGAGTTGAAGGACAGATTGACGACAGCTCCTGTTCTTTCTTTGCCCAGTGGTTCAGAGGACTTTGTTGTCTTTACCGATGCGTCGAAGAGAGGCCTTGGTGCAGTGTTGATGCAGCGAGGTAAGGTCATTGCCTATGCGTCTCGCCAGTTGAAGGATTATGAGAAGAATTATCCGACGCATGATTTGGAGCTCGCAGCTGTGGTTTTCGCCCTGAAGATTTGGAGACATTATCTGTATGGCGAAAAGTGTGAGATCTTTACAGACCACAAGAGTTTGAAGTATTTGTTCTCGCAGAAAGAGCTCAACATGCGACAGAGGAGGTGGTTAGAGCTTGTCAAGGATTACGATGTGACGATCAGTTATCACCCAGGGAAGGCGAATGTGGTGGCTGATGCTTTGAGCCGCAAGTCGAGTGCTTCTTTGAGTTCTTTGATTCAGAGACCATTGTTGATGGATTTGCAGAGAGAGGAGATTGATCTAGTGATTCCAGGTACCATTGCTCGCTTTTCAGCGTTGGTCATACGATCTACTTTGACGGACAGGATCCGTAGAGAGCAGTCGACTGATGTTCAGTTGACAGAGATGAGAGCTAGAGCTGAGGCTAGAGGGAATTCAGAGTTTAGTCTGAATGGTGATGGTTTGGTGACTTTCAGAGGCCGCATTTGTGTTCCTTCTGGCGACGATATTCGTAGAGACGTCTTGACAGAGGCTCATACCGCACCTTATTCGATTCATCCAGGCAGTACGAAGATGTATCAGGATCTTCGTCGACTCTACTGGTGGCCAGGTATGAAGAGAGATATTGCTTTGTTCATTTCTCAGTGCCTTACTTGTCAGCAGGTTAAGATTGAGCATCAGAGACCTGCTGGGACATTGCTATCTTTGCCGATTCCTCAGTGGAAGTGGGAGCACATCACCATGGATTTCGTGACTGGTCTGCCCAGAGTTCAGAGGGGTTATAATTCCATTTGGGTCATTGTTGATAGATTGACCAAGTCGGCTCATTTTCTCCCAGTCAAGACGACGTATTCGATGTCTCAGTATGCCGAGGACTACATTGCCGAGATTGTTAGACTTCATGGTGTGCCCGTGTCGATTGTGTCTGATCGTGACCCTAGATTTACCTCCGAGTTTTGGAAGAGTCTTCACAGAGCTTTGGGTTCTCGATTAGCTTTCAGTACAGCTTATCATCCTCAGAGCGACGGTCAGTCAGAGAGAGTCATTCAGATTCTGGAGGATATGCTCAGAGCTTGTACTATTGACTATTCTGGTAGTTGGGATTCTAAGCTGCCACTTGTGGAGTTCACGTACAACAATAGCTACCAGGCGACGATTGGCATGGCACCGTATGAGGCACTTTATGGCAGGAAGTGCAGATCCCCTTTGTTTTGGGATGAGGTTGGAGAGAGGAAGATGTTGGGTCCCGAGTTGGTCCAGCAGACTGCCGATGTTGTTGCAGTTATCAGAGAGAGGATGAAGACTGCTCAGTCGAGGCAGAAGAGTTATGCAGATGTTCGTCGCAGACCTTTGCAGTTCGAGGTTGGCGATCATGTTTTTCTGAAGATAGCACCTCTCAAGGGGGTGATGAGATTTGGCAAGAAGGGCAAGTTGAGCCCTAGATTCATTGGTCCATTCGAGATATTGGACAGAGTTGGTGACCGAGCCTACAGATTAGCCCTACCGCCCGATCTTGACAGAGTCCATAATGTGTTTCATGTATCGATGCTCAGGAAGTATATTGCAGATCCTTCCCATGTTCTTCGCCACGAGCCATTGGACTTGACGCCGAATTTGACTTACCAAGAGATTCCGGTCCAGATTTTGGATCGCACTGTCAGAGTATTGAGGAACAAAGAGATCGGCATCGTTAAAGTCCTTTGGAGGAACCATTTGATCGAGGAGGCTACGTGGGAACCAGAGACTGAGATGAGAGAGAGGTATCCTGAGTTGTTCGTGTCGTGACGTCAATTTCGAGGACGAAATTCCTCTAAGGAGGGGAGATTGTAATAGCCGAGCCCGGTGTACGGTACGGTTTAAGCTTTATTGTGTTAATTGGGTTTATGATTAGTCGTTTATAGTTGTGTTTTGGGCTATAGTATTATTGGTTATTATTTATTTGAGGTATTAGTTGGTGTTGATTGTTCGTTTCAGCGTTTCGGATCGATTTTAGTTGAGTTTGTACTGTTCATTGCCGTGAGTAGAGTGCACCCGCGCTCTTAGATGAGTGCCCCCGCGGTGTACTATTCATGATTTTGGTTTTGGAGGGCCGTGGCATCACCGCACCCGCGGCAGTGCAAGGACCGCACCCGCGGTGAGACCGCACCCGCGGTAATTGTAGCACCGCACCCGCGGTGATCGTGCATGAGAATTATTTTGGTATGCCGAGAGCATGGCGCACCCGCGGTGCTTGTGTTGGCGCACCCGCGGTGTAAGTATGGGCGAGTTATTTAGTACCTTTTTGATTGAGTTGACTTCATTCCATACCTTATCCTATCTACTTTTCGAGATTTTCTCTCCATTGACAAGGGTTTTCATCCATTTCTTTTGCTTCCTATCTTCGATTCTTGGCTTTGTTTGGATTTCCGACTTGAGATCATCGTTCTCCGTGGTATAAGGAAGCTTAGGTAAGTTTTTGGTGCGATTCTAACGAGGTTTTGAGTTAAGGGTTATTTTGGATTTGATGTTTGAGTTGTTTAATGGATTATTTGGCTTGTACTTGTGGATCTAGAGTTGATATTGGTGTTATTTATGGATTATTGTTGTAGGTGGTGTACCAAGAGCTTATTTGAGGTGTTCTATTGGTAGTAAGTGGAATTTCATCCCTTGTGCTCACATGATATTATATGTATTGTGTTTTAAAGGTTTCAAAGTGTTATTCCCTTCCATTGATCCATTGTTATGTATCGATTTCATTGATTATCTATTGGAGGCATTGATGTCTCACCATTGTTATAAAGGGAATACAAGAAATATTATGAGATTGCGAAACGACGGCCTTAAATGCTATTGAGAATTCAAATGTTTTATTGGATTGATTTATCATAGCCATGGCATTGCATGCAATTAGATGATCATCGACCATAGGCTTTTATCCCCTCACAGTTATCGATTTATATCGATGGGATATTGGCAACCACAGTTACAGATACTATTGATATCAATCCAACCATAGAAAAGAGAATACCATCGTATTGCTATCTATTGCCATTGCTATTGCTACAGTTATTGCTACGTTATTTATGTTTCAGAGTCGATGGTATTTATGATTTAAAAGCCATGTTTTACAGTGTATACTATGTATCATTGCTATGTAAGAGTTCCACTTGCTGAGATTTATTCTCATTTCAGTTATTTTCATGTGATGCAGATAAGAGCGACGGACCGGGACGTTGACTGTGGATGGGGGTCATATGCATACGAAGATTGGAAGGATGATTATTTTGTACCATTTTGTAACATGATCACACTAATGATATTTTGTATTTTGTTATGTCATTGGAATGATCATGTTGTTATTTTGTAAACACTTTTATAAAATGTATTTTGAAACTCCTTCCATATTTTAAAGAAAAATTTATTTCCGCTGTGCATTTTATTTAAAGAGGTCAGAGGTGTCACATTATGACAAGCTATAAAATGTGCCATCTTCGAGAATCTATCCACAACAACAAAAATAGAATCCCGCCCCTTCTTAGTCCTAGGCAACCCCAAAATAAAGTCCATAGAAATGTCAATCCAAGTTCTTTTTAAGAATAGCACGCAAAATTGTTCCCAAAGTTCTATTGACAACTTCAGTTTGTCCATCCGTTCGAGGATGAAAAGTAGTAGAAAACAACAATTTTGTGCCAAGTTTAGCCCATAAAGTCTTCCAAAAGTAACTCAAGAATTTAACATCGCGACCAGAAACAATACTCCTAGGCATGCCATGCAACCTAACGACTTCTCTAAAGAACAAATCCACCATGTTTGAAGCATCATCGGTTTTATGACAAGCTATAAAATGTGCCATCTTAGAGAATCTATCCACAACAACAAAAATAGAATCTCTCCCCTTCTTAGTACTAGGCAACCCCAAAATAAAGTCCATAGAAATGTCAATCCAAGTTCTTTTTAAGAATAGCACGCAAAAGTGTTCCCAAAGTTCTATTGACAACTTCAGTTTGTCCATCCGTTCGAGGATGAAAAGTAGTAGAAAACAACAATTTTGTGCCAAGTTTAGCCCATAAAGTCTTCCAAAAGTAACTCAAGAATTTAACATCGCGAACAGAATCAATAGTCCTAGGCATGCCATGCAACCTAACGACTTCTCTAAAGAACAAATCCGCGATGTTTGAAGCATCATCGGTTTTATGACAAGCTATAAAATGTGCCATCTTCGAGAATCTATCCACAACAACAAAAATAGAATCCCTCCCCTTCTTAGTCCTAGGCAACCCCAAAATAAAGTCCATAGAAATGTCAATCCGAGTTCTTTTTAAGAATAACACGCAAAATTGTTCCCAAAGTTCTATTGACAACTTCAGTTTGTCCATCCGTTCGAGGATGACAAGTAGTAGAAAACAACAATTTTGTGCCAAGTTTAGCCCATAAAGTCTTCCAAAAGTAACTCAAGAATTTAACATCGCGAACAGAATCAATAGTCCTAGGCATGCCATGCAACCTAACGACTTCTCTAAAGAACAAATCCGCGATGTTTGAAGCATCATCGGTTTTATGAAAAGCTATAAAATGTGCCATCTTCGAGAATCTATCCACAACAACCAAAATAGAATCCCTCCCCTTCTTAGTCCTAGGCAACCCCAAAATAAAGTCCATAGAAATGTCAATCCAAGTTCTTTTTAAGAATAGCACGCAAAATTGTTCCCAAAGTTCTATTGACAACTTCAGTTTGTCCATCCGTTCGAGGATGACAAGTAGTAGAAAACAACAATTTTGTGCCAAGTTTAGCCCATAAAGTCTTCCAAAAGTAACTCAAGAATTTAACATCGCGAACAGAATCAATAGTCCTAGGCATGCCATGCAACCTAACGACTTCTCTAAAGAACAAATCCGCCATGTTTGAAGCATCATCGGTTTTATGACAAGCTATAAAATGTGCCATCTTCGAGAATCTATCCACAACAACAAAATAGAATCCCTCCCCTTCTTAGTCCTAGGCAACCCCAAAATAAAGTCCATAGAAATGTCAATCCAAGTTCTTTTTAAGAATAGCACGCAAAAGTGTTCCCAAAGTTCTATTGACAACTTCAGTTTGTCCATCCGTTCGAGGATGAAAAGTAGTAGAAAACAACAATTTTGTGCCAAGTTTAGCCCATAAAGTCTTCCAAAAGTAACTCAAGAATTTAACATCGCGACCAGAAACAATAGTCCTAGGCATGCCATGCAACCTAACGACTTCTCTAAAGAACAAATCCGCCATGTTTGAAGCATCATCGGTTTTATGACAAGCTATAAAATGTGCCATCTTCGAGAATCTATCCACAACAACAAAAATAGAATCCCTCCCCTTCTTAGTCCTAGGCAACCCCAAAATAAAGTCCATAGAAATGTCAATCCGAGTTCTTTTTAAGAATAACACGCAAAATTGTTCCCAAAGTTCTATTGACAACTTCAGTTTGTCCATCCGTTCGAGGATGACAAGTAGTAGAAAACAACAATTTTGTGCCAAGTTTAGCCCATAAAGTCTTCCAAAAGTAACTCAAGAATTTAACATCGCGAACAGAATCAATAGTCCTAGGCATGCCATGCAACCTAACGACTTCTCTAAAGAACAAATCCGCGATGTTTGAAGCATCATCGGTTTTATGAAAAGCTATAAAATGTGCCATCTTCGAGAATCTATCCACAACAACCAAAATAGAATCCCTCCCCATCTTAGTCCTAGGCAACCCCAAAATAAAGTCCATAGAAATGTCAATCCAAGTTCTTTTTAAGAATAGCACGCAAAATTGTTCCCAAAGTTCTATTGACAACTTCAGTTTGTCCATCCGTTCGAGGATGACAAGTAGTAGAAAACAACAATTTTGTGCCAAGTTTAGCCCATAAAGTCTTCCAAAAGTAACTCAAGAATTTAACATCGCGAACAGAATCAATAGTCCTAGGCAT
Organism: Primulina eburnea; assembly: GCF_022965805.1. Classification (NCBI taxonomy): domain Eukaryota; kingdom Viridiplantae; phylum Streptophyta; class Magnoliopsida; order Lamiales; family Gesneriaceae; genus Primulina; species Primulina eburnea. The sequence goes on from NW_027331012.1 coordinate 82,378, forward strand.
GCCATGCAACCTAACGACTTCTCTCAAGAACAAATCCGCCATGTTTGAAGCATCATCGGTTTTATGACAAGCTATAAAATGTGCCATCTTCGAGAATCTATCCACAACAACAAAATAGAATCCCTCCCCTTCTTAGTCCTAGGCAACCCCAAAATAAAGTCCATAGAAATGTCAATCCAAGTTCTTTTTAAGAATAGCACGCAAAAGTGTTCCCAAAGTTCTATTGACAACTTCAGTTTGTCCATCCGTTCGAGGATGAAAAGTAGTAGAAAACAACAATTTTGTGCCAAGTTTAGCCCATAAAGTCTTCCAAAAGTAACTCAAGAATTTAACATCGCGACCAGAAACAATACTCCTAGGCATGCCATGCAACCTAACGACTTCTCTAAAGAACAAATCCGCCATGTTTGAAGCATCATCGGTTTTATGACAAGCTATAAAATGTGCCATCTTAGAGAATCTATCCACCACAACAAAAATAGAATCTCTCCCCTTCTTAGTACTAGGCAACCCCAAAATAAAGTCCATAGAAATGTCAATCCAAGTTCTTTTTAAGAATAGCACGCAAAAGTGTTCTCAAAGTTCTATTGACAACTTCAGTTTGTCCATCCGTTTGAGGATGACAAGTAGTAGAAAACAAATTTTTTTTGCCAAGTTTAGCCCATAAGTCTTCCAAAAGTAACTCAAGAATTTAACATCGCTACCAGAAACAATAGTCCAAGGCATGCCATGCAACCTAACGACTTCTCTAAATAACAAATCCGCCATGTTTGAAGCATCATCGGTTTATGACAAGCTGTAAAATGTGCCATCTTAGAGAATCTATCCACAACAACAAAAATAGAATCCCTCCCCTTCTTAGTCCTAGGCAACCCCCACTACAAGAAAAAATGGCTATACTGACATTTTCTTAGTGACATTTTTAAAATAATGTCGTTATTACATATATATCATGACATTGGTTACAAATAAAATTTTTAATAAAAAAATATTAAATTAGATATGTTATAATGACATTTTTAATGAATGCCACTAAAAATTCTTATTTTTCCCAATAATTTCCAATTTTTTAATCTCTCACACTCTCACTCTCATTAAAAAAACTAAAAAATTTAAAGGAAAAAATTAAGGAAAGAACGATTTACACAGTGCGCAAAATCTCTCTCGCGCTCTTTCTCCCAAATCTCTTGCGCCCTTCTATTAATTTCCCTCGTTCAGCCGCTAATCCTTCCTTCTTATTTCTTTTTTCTAGTGTCACGGTTTGAGATTTGTCCACCCGCTTCTCATTTTCAGATTTGTCCAGCCGCTCATCTCCGGTAAGTTCCGAATCCCTTGTTTTGGAAGAGATTTTGGTCACGGGTTTTTTATAATAGTGTCCGATTCATAGAGAAGAGGAGTTCGATTCATTTGATTTTATAAGAGGAGTTCGATTCATTTGATTCGCTTGATTGATTTATTGAGAATAGAGGAGTGTTCGATTTGAGTCACAATTTTTGTGATTACAAAGTTGATTCATAGCAAAAATATTGTTCTGTGTTCTTCTAATATTGGCTTGATTGGTATATGATATGGCTTGATTGGTTTATGATATTCTCTTGATTGAGAATAGAGGAGTGTTCGATTACTGTGTTTTGTGTTTTGTGTTCTTCTTTAGCTAGCTTTTTGCTGTTTTGTGTTCTTCCTGTACAGAGCCGTGAGGTTGGGCTCGTTGAAAGGAAAATATCCAGCCATTAAAACAAAGAGAATAACTCTGCACCACTTTAATGGTTTAGCAAGAGTACTCTTAAAGACATGACTTTATTGGTCTAAAATATTCGCTTGTTTGGTTTATTAGAAAATATTTTGGTGCAAATATAGTTTGATTGGGTATGCAGATTGAGTGGGAACATGCACCACTGAATAAATTTACAAAGGAAATGAAAAAACAATCTTCATGTAGGAACTACGAAGATACTATATGTCTTAATTCTTAGGCTGTGTTTCTTTTCATTGCTGGAAGAGGGGCAGAAACTATTGAAAAGATAAGGTTGCTCCAAAATCAAGGGAATCCTCTAGCATTATTTATTTTCAGCCACAAGCTCTTTCCAATTGATCAGGAATTTGAACAAAAACCTCCCACCCAGAAAATTGACAAAATTTGAATGGTAAATAACATTACAACACTAGTTTCATATCTTACCCGAGCAAACAGATCTTCCCTCATCCAAGGAACCAAATATTTCCAAGGCCAGATATCTAGTGTGCTTACTCCAGATGTCTTGCCACACACACGTTTAACCATTCTTGCCACACATGTTAAGTTAGGATGAATCAAAAACCTAGCAGCCACTTCCATAGAAAATTCATAGGTGCTAAAAATACGGTCCATTGGATTTCTAAGTATTGTCACCACTGAAATTTTCTCCTTGGGAAATTTGGAAATCATACTATAGTCATCATGGGTACTTAACAATCGACAATTAGTTTTTCTGCAGGATAAAAGAAAAGTGTACATCTTAAACATCTAGAAAAAAACTACACAAATAGGAGAGAGAACACATAATAAGATCAAAAAATGTTAATATGTAATGGTAGAGAATATATATCTATTAAATTTTGTTCATTATCCGTTTCAAGATCAATTTCTTGTTCTTTTAATGTATGATGTTAAATCAAATATCTCCTGCCAACCTAAAATTTTTGCATAACTCAAGTGGCATTGAGGGTTAAAATATGGAAGGTTTCGTGCAATTGGTGCAATGTAGGATGATCAATTCTTTAATGCAAGGCTGTTTGGCTTATACAAATAGTTGGAAAAAACTAGAAAGTTGATCGACATTGAAGAATAGGAAGAACAGCAGAAAGATGTCACTTTTGAAAGCTGTAAAAATCATAGGGTCTCTATGATAGCTTCCAATCACCATCCCTTGAAGCTGAAAAGTGAGGATGATTTCTCTTTAGGTGTTATATCTTCTTTTTTGTAGCATTCTAATGAGAGTTCCTGATACTGTATAAATACAGTGTGTCAATTTAAAATTGCATGAAAAATATTTACTGGAAAATGCCCAAATCTGAATTCAAATGGAAACTGTGATAGATTTTGGACAGAAATTTCAGTGAAAACACATTACTTTATTGGGTTAGCAAGAGTACTATTAATCATATCTTAACCATAATCAGAACCCTAATAATTGTATGTTGGTTTGTTATGAATCTGATTAAGATTTTCTAGTAATCAGTGCTATTACATGTAATCTGACCAACACTCATAAATAGAGAAAACCAGCTTCATTAAAACCATTGAGTTATTGGCTTCATAATCTAACATTTCACGAGATTCAAAGAGGTATGGGCTTCATAATCTAATTTCCAAGATTTTATTCAAACAGTGCATATTGACTATTGTTTCTTGCTTTATAAATAGAGGCTCTCGAATGTGGCATATGCTTGTTTATTCTTTTTGGGTACACAAATTAAATAAGAAACAATTCATTTTCTTAAGCTTCCAGGTGTGACCAATATGTAACTTAGCTGGATTACTAAGCATATTGAATTAAAATATATATAAATAGTTGTCCATGTGTTATATTGGCTGGAAAGAAGTACATTTAGATGACAATATAGTTATAAATATTTGAATTTTGTCGTTCATTATCAACTATAATTTATTAAGCAATAAACAGTCGATCTAGTTATTGACGTTGATGACAAATTTCATATGTTCGATTAACATGATTTCAAAATATATCAATTATTAATATATGAAATTAATTTATAAAAAGTGGTGATCTCAAAGCTAACTTATTTTCTTTAAAATGATTGAAAATAATAAAAATATATGAAATTAATTTATAACAAAATATAGCTATCTATAAGGGATTTTTGGGTTTCACTCTAATTTTCTTTTGTTCACATATTTTTTTTGTTATTAAATTATTGTTGTGTTTTGAGACACTAATTGTATATATCTTGTTCGATATTTTACTCCCCACATACACAAATTATATATTTGTTTGCTGAACTAGTTTAAGTATATCTTTTTACCAGAATTTTGATGGATAAAAGTTGGATGTTTTTGCCGAGACAAACGAAGGAATACAGGAAAGGACTTGAGAGTTTCTTAGATTTTGCATTTTCTAATGCAAACGTAAATGGAATGATTGTGTGTCCTTGTGCAAAATGTAAGATTGGCATATGTGTTTCAAGAGAGGATGCTTGTGATCATTTGACGGTTGATGGATTTATCAAAGGTTATACTCACTGGGTGGCTCATGGAGAGATAGCATGTAGTGCATCTTCAATATCTAGTTCTGTTCCATCTCGTGATGATGTAGATGATATGGAGGGATTAGTTCACGATGCTTTTGGGGTCCCACAAAACGATGGTGATACAATCAATACAGCAGGATTTGAAAATGATAAAGAGATTCCAATCGGAGAGGCCGAGAAATTCTATAAACTAATTGATGATTCACAAAAAGAGTTATATCCCGGATGCAAAAAATTCTCAAAACTTTCATTCATCATTCGCTTGCTTCACTTAAAATGTCTTGGAAAAATTACCAATAAAATCTTCGATATGCTTTTGGATTTGTTGAGAGAAGCATTTCCAAATGCCATGAAAGATTTACCAAAGTCATACTATGAAGCAGAAAAATTGATGAAGCAATTAGGACTTGGTTATGAAAAGATCGATGCTTGTCCTAATGATTGCACTTTATACTGGCGGTTGGACGAAGAAAGAGTTCGATGCAAAACATGCAACGAGCCTAGATGGGAAACATCTGAAAATGATCCTATTGGTGACAAGAGGAAAGTTGCACGCAAGGTTTTATGGTATTTTCCAATAAAGCCTAGGTTACAACGTTTGTTCATGTCCTGCAAAACAGCAGTCCATATGAGATGGCATTCTGAATCTCGCACGAAAGACGGTTACATGCGACACCCAGCTGATTCCCCAGCTTGGCAAACGTTTGACCATAACCACCCTGAATTCGCAAAGGATCCCCGAAACATAAGGCTAGGATTAGCTTCAGATGGATTTAATCCATTCAAAAATATGAGTGTGGCGCATAGTACGTGGCCAGTCATTTTAGTGCCATATAATCTTCCACCATGGATGTGTATGAAACAACCATACTTTATATTATCATTGCTAATACCTGGTCCATCTGCTCCTGGAAATAACATCGACATCTACTTGCAGCCCCTTGTTGCAGATTTGAAAGATTTGTGGGAGGTAGGAGTGCAGACATATGATGCATCAACCAAGCAAAATTTTCAATTGAATGCCGCATTATTATGGACTATAAGTGATTTTCCTGGATATGCAACCCTATCGGGATGGAGCACCAAAGGTAAATTTGCATGCCCAGTGTGCCACAAATTTACACATTCACAATGGTTAAAAAATGGCAAAAAATATTGTTATATGGGTCACCGCAAATTTTTGAATGGTGATCATGAGTTTCGCAAAGATGCTCAACTTTTTGATGGCACGGAAGAGTATGGAAGACCACCACCCATACTTTCGGGAGACACGGTGATCAACGAGTTGAAAAATTATAATTTGAAATTTGGAAAAACAGTTGATGATAATCCAGAACTACCATTCAATTGGAAAAAGTTGAGTATTTTTTTCGATTTACCATATTGGAAAGATAATGTGGTACGCCACAATCTTGATTTTATGCATATTGAGAAGAATGTGTGCGAATCAATTTGTGGGACATTGCTGAATATGGAAGGGAAAACAAAAGATAATATTAAATCACGTCTTGATTTGCAAGAAATTGGAATAAGATCAGCACTTCATCCTATTGAGAAAGGACCAAGTAGAGTTTATCTGCCTCCAGCATGTTATTCAATGGGCAAAAATGAGAAGGGCACATTTTGCAAAGTTTTGAAAAAAGTTAAAGTTCCAGATGGCTATGCTTCTAACATTTCACGTTGTGTTCAAATGAAACCGGCAAAATTAATTGGTCTAAAAAGCCATGACAACCATATTTTGATGCAGCAGTTGTTGCCGGTGGCACTACGTAGAACTTTGTCTAAATCAGTTCGGACTCCTTTGATTAGATTGAGTAGGTATTTCAGAGAGCTATGTTGTAAAGTAATTTCTCCTACTGATGTGGTTCGTCTAAGGAAAGATATTGCGGTGATCCTCTGTCAATTGGAGAAGATTTTTCCTCCCTCGTTTTTTGACATAATGATTCATTTGACTGTACATTTGGCTACTGAAGTACAACTTGCTGGACCAGTTTACTATCGTTGGATGTATCCAATTGAGAGGTAAAAACAAATATTATTGATATTGTTTTATTTAAATTATTATTTTCACTAAATAATACAAAATTTATGTTTTTGGTATAAGGTACTTGGGGACATTGAAGTCGTATGTTCGAAATAGAAGTAGGCCAGAAGGATCCATTGCTGAGGGGTATTTGGCTGAGGAATGTTTGACATTCTGTTCTTTATATTTAGCTGATTATGTAGAGACAAAATTCAATCAATCAACAAGAAATGATGAGACAACTATCGGCTCAACATTCGCATTGGATGTGTTTACGGCCTCTGGTTATGCACTTGGAAAGGCCATTGCAACTAAGTTTGATGATGAGATATTAAAGAAGGCACATCAATATGTGTTATTCAACTGTCATCACGTACAATCTTATATAGAGTATGTGATTATATATTTCATTGTGTTTAAATATATAATCATCGATGTTTATCAAATCACCGTTCTTAATTTGCAGTGAACACCGTCAGATTTTGAATCTTACTCATTCCGGTCTTCCACCACACCAAATTGAACGCATGCATAGTGAGTCTTTTGCTTCTTGGTTTGCCAAACATGTAAGTTTTTGTTGTAATTTTCATTAAGGTTATGTATTATGATTTTTATACATGATTTATCAATTTTTCCTTGTGTGATAGATTGAAAATACAAATCCTTCACAAGATGATCCAGTGTCGAATGATTTGAAATCACTTGCCAGAGGCCCAAATTTCTTAGGGATACGATATGAAAAATTCATTTCCAATGGATTTAGGTTTCATACTAAAGAAGTGGAACGCAAGAGAAAAACTCAGAATTGTGGTGTAATTGTTCGGGCTACCACTTCAAGTTATTCGAGTATAAGAGATCAGAATCCAGTATCAAGTGAACTTGATTATTACGGGATTTTGCAAAATGTGATTGAGTTAGATTATGAGGGAGGTCGAAGAGTTGTTTTATTTGAATGTGATTGGGTCTCCAAAGGCAAACGACTAAAACTGGATGATGATGGTTTTATGTTGGCCAATTTTACAAATGTGAAGCGTCACAACGAGCCTTATATATTAGCATCCCAAGCCATGCAAGTTTTTTATGTGGAAGATCCAGTTGATTGTAATTGGCATGTAATTATCACCACTGATGCACGAGCAAAGTATAAAATGCAACCTATGGCAGATGTTGATACATATCTTCAAAGTTGTATTTGTAATCCTGAAGACGAGAATGAACATGAAGAAGTCGTTTGGGTTCGGGATGATGTTGCCGGAGCTGAAATTGATGTTGATGCATGATGAGATTTAGTTAATGATTAGATTTTTTCTAGCATATATAATTTTTTATGTTTAGTTAATATGATATAAAGTGAAACTAGTAGAGTGGATTTCCTGGATACTAGAATAATAATAACATTATATATTTTAATTTCATTTTTCACTATATATGGATCTTTTATTTATTATATCAAAGGATATAACTAACTTTTTTTTATCTGCAAGTTGTGGCTTTTGCTCTTGATAGGAATGGCTAGTGAGGGTAAAAATGTTGGAAAACCTCATTTACAACATCAAGATAAGGCAAATACACAATCTCGAATTATGATTGCCAATCACGCAGCTCGAAGTTCAATAAGAGGTAGCATGTAACTTTATACATCAAGGATCTCTTTATACATCAAGGATCTGTTTTCTGCTTTTGTATTACTCTTATTGGACCTTTTGATTTTGTCTGAATTTTATGTACTTTGTTCAAGTTGGTCTTGCAAGAGAACTCGGTAGCATGACAGCTAGCGGAAAAGGTTAGCATTTTCTTGTTTATAATTAAAAACTCAACTTACTTATATTTTGGTGGTTTCAAAACTTGTGCAGAATTTCAAAACATACAAGGTATGTTGAATAACCAAATGGATGGAGTTTCAAAGCACCAACACAATGATTTACAAGGTATTAAATATAAAAAGATATGAAACTTATAGTATTTTATTTGAAACGATTAAGTTTGGATGTGTATAATGCTTACTTCATTTTTATTTATTCTATATAAAAACATTTGTAATTTTTAACCTTTTCTTTTGATAGGAATGACTCGTAAGAGTAAATTTTTTGGAAAATCTCATTTTCAACTTCGAGATGAGGAAGATACACAACCACATATTATATTTTCCAATCATGTAACTCGAAATTCAAAAGAAAGAGGTATCATCGCATTTTACACAAAAACAATTTGTTTGTTCTTGTGTATAACTCTTATTTGACCTTTTGCATTTGTATGAATGTTGTATACTTTGTTGAAGTCAGACTTGCAAGAGAACTTGGTAACATGGTAGCTAGCGAAAAATGTTAAAACTTTGTTGCTTATAATTAAAACTTAACTTGCTTATATTTTGGTGGAATCAATACTTGTGCAGAATGTCAAAACATACCAGGTATGCTCAATAACCAAATGGATAAAGTTTCAAAGCAGCAACACAATGATGTACAAGGTATTAGATATAAAAATATATGAAACTTAAGAATTTTTTTATTTCAAAAGATTAAATTTTGATATATTTCGGTATAATACTTATTAATGCTTTATTTATCTTATATAACTTTCTTTTGATAGGAATGACTCTTAAAAATAAAAATGTTGGAAAAACTCATTTGGAACTTCAAGATGAGACAATTACTCAACCACTGATTTTGAGTGACAATCACACAACTCGAAATTCAAAAGAAAGAGGTAGCATCTTATTTATAAATAATAAATATGTCGTGTCTTGTGTATAACTCTTATTTTACCTTTTTCTTTTACATGTTGTATATTTTATTCAAGTCTATCATACAAGAGAACTTGAGAACATGGTAACTAGTGGAAAAGGTCAGAATTTTTTTTATTATAATTATAAACTCAATTTGCATATATTTTGGTGAAATAATGCTTGTGCAGATTGTCAAAGCATACAAGGTGCATCGAGAAACCAAATACATGAAGCTTCAAATAAAAAAGACATTGAATTACAAGGTAACATCCTAAAAATTAAGATATAGAAAGACATGAAATTATAGTTTTTTAGTTCCGATGATTACATGTAGATATAACTTGTTATAATACTTCATCTTTTATTTATCCAAATAAAAACATACAGGTTTGACTTCTAGGATCACATTCAACAATAACCCACATGTTGAAAATGATTTTATGGACGAAGAATCTGATCAAGGTAACCTATACGAAAAATGTAATAACTTATTTCACTTTATTTATTCAATCATTTATTTCTCTTTTTTGCATCTAGATGTAGATAGCGAAAGTGAATCTCTTGACGCTGAGAAGAAAACTAGAGGCCCTACATTTATGAAAGAAATTTGGGGTAGACCTAGCACGCTGCCACGTATTAAGATTCAATGTGATGATATGGGACGTCCTATTGGATCAAGAAGAAATAAATTTACTGATTTTTTGGGTACTTTGGCAAGAAATGGTAAATTTTGTCCAATTGACGTGGAAGATTGGCATAAAATGCCCCTGGATAGTAAGAAAAAAATGCTAGATGTTATAAAAGTAATTGAAATGTTATTGAATAATTTTATTTTTAAATAATTTTTTTACTATGAGGGTAAATTGTCTAAATGTCTTTGTAGGAAAAGTACGACCTTCCTCCTGGAACAGAAAGTTGGACGCTACGTTCAATAGCAAAAAAATGGAGAAACTGGAAGTCAGAACTAAAAAAAAAGTATTATGATCCTGAGTTGCCAATGCAAGTTCTTCTACAAGAAAGAGATAAAAGAGCTTTTGTAGAACAATATGTGAAACTAGTTGCTCAGTGGAACTCAGAAAAATCAAAGGTATACAATATTTTATATGTTTAGAAAAATGTTCATGTAGACTTTTGTCTTGTGTGCCAAGTTGAATTTAATGTATCAGGAGAGAAGTGAAAAAAATAAGATTGCTCGGAAACAAAAGATAATGAATCAGACAACTGGAAGAAGATCTTTCGCTCAAGTGCAACAAAAATTGGTAATTTATCTTATTAATCTTATAATTCTACATGCATTTGAATCTACAAACTTTTAACCAATTACATATTAGAAAAAAGAAAAAGGGCGACCTCCATCACGAGTTGAATTATTTCATGCCTGTTTCACTCATGCTAATGGAAGTCCCTCAGGCAACATTGTGGCAGAAAAATTGGTAAGTTGTTTTATAAACTTCAACTAGATTACTTTCAGAGATATTTGTTTTCATAATCACTATGAATAAATTATGGATTTTTATTTTTTGGTGAAGGCTGCAATGAAAGAACTAGAAAATCAACTTCCTGAAGATGAGGATGATCAAATTGGTCAAAATGACGTATTTGCTCAAATCATTGGACCAGATAGACCAGGCCGAGTGCGTATGTTTGGTGATGGTGTTAACCCATCTGATTTATGGGGAGAACTTCCAAGCCGTAGTACATGCAATCGAATAGTGATGGAGCAAAAGACAAAGTTAGAAAAAATGGATGAGCAAATTAGAAAACAAGGCCAACACATTGCAATGTTAGAATCAAAGATTTGCAATCAACCAAACCAAAACCTTGGTTCAAATTACAACAATATACAACACACAACATCTTCTAGTAGTCCATTATCTCCAAGGGTAAAGTCTTTTTTCTAGTTTTATTACTTTATTATTATATTGAGTTAGTAGTTTATTGATTCAACATTGGTTTTTTGGTTTAAAAATATATGTTAGATGCGTAAATGGTTTTTATTTTGTTTATTTTGATATTATTTATTATTTGATGTGGCATAATGAGTTGTAGTTTGCTTTTTTTGTAAGCTATGTTTTGTGTGAGATTATAATTATCTCGAGTTGGTCATTTATTGATTTAGATAGTATATTTTGGTTGAGAATATATATTACATGTATAATCGGTGTTTCATTATTTATTGTTTGACATGATATAATGATTTAATATTTAACATTATAATCCTACACAAAAAACTAAAAGTTCTGTATACACATTGTAATACTCGTACTCTTGGAGCTTTTGATGAGGGACTGAGATTTCATGGTTACTTGATTCGAAGTGGGCTATGGAGCTCAACATTGGTACAGAATTCTCTTTTGTGTATGTATGCAGAGATTGGAATAGAGTATGGCGAAAACCAAATTTGGTTTGCTTTAGAGTCATTTAACAAGATGGCTTCCGACTTTGGGATTGAAGCTGATGGTCAAACCATGGTGATCATACTAAAAGGGTGCACTAATTTAGGGGATATTAGATTGGGAAAATCATTTCATGGCTTTTCCTTATTAAGGGGCTTAAATAATGATTTGTTTGTAGGGAACACGCTTGTTGACTTTTATTACAACTGCACAGATGTTGGTTCCGCCATTAGAGTGTTTAGTGAGATGTGCCATAAGAACCTAGTGACATGGAATTCCTTTCTATGTAGATTTGTTCATAATGAGATGCATCCAGATGTTGGTTTTTCTTTTGTTTATTTTGATATTATTTATTATTTGATGTGGCATTATGAGTTGGAGTTTGTTTTTTTGTAAGCTATATTTTGTGTTAATTTATAATTATCTCGAGTTAGCCAATTATTGATTTAGATAATATATTTTGGTTGAGAATATATATTACATGTATATTTGTTGTTATGAGTTAACTAATTTGAATGATGTTTCTTTATGTTTTTTTTTTGTTTTCTGGCTAGCTGGATCATTAGCATAATGGTTGTTGATGATTGTACTTTATAATTGTTTTTATCAAAACCTTCTCTTTTGCACTTCCACGCAGATTGGATGTTCTGTCTCAATAAAAAGTCTATTTGATTCGACGAAAATTGTGGCAAAAGGAGTGGTTCGTAGCATGGATCCAAATACCGAAGTAGGAAGACAGACGTTGGGACCAAATTGGTGTGAAATACAAGTTCTAGTTGTCCTAGAACGGGAAGAGAGTTTGATTAGGCCATATGATCTTTTACAAAAAGTTGGGGATACACTTGGAGGAATGATAGCTTGGCCTTGTCATTTGGTATGATATTCAACTTTTCAATTAACTAGTATTTATTGTTATGTCTGTCATGTTAGTATCTTTTTAAAACAATATCAATTATATTTGCAGTTGACAGTTAATGGGGAAGATTTCTACTAGGTGCATTTGGATAAATAATAATTTTTCAGTTTATCATTTGGTATGATATTCACTAGTTTGAATTAAATTAATCTCTTTATTTTGTGCTTCTTTAATTTTATTTCATTCATACAAATATATGAATTTTTATTGTAGGTGACAAGAATATTGGATTTTGATTAAGATGAGATAGTTGAAGAATGAAGATGCGTCACAAGTTTGCTTATGTTTTGTTTTAGAAGACTTAATTGTTTGCTAGTTCTTAAACTAAATACATTTGGTACATTTGTTGGGGGTATAGATGTTTTTCGAGGTAACCAATTTGTTAGTCTTATATATTAATGATGGAAAAATTAATAACAATTATTGATTAGCAATTTAATTTCTATTTTAAAATTTTGTATTTGTATTTGTATTTATGTTAATTTGTTATATCCTTGAATATTATATCATTATAATATTGAAAATCGATGACATTTCATAAAATTTGACATTTTTTATTTCACAATAGAACATTAAATCATGTACATAAAAAATGTCATTGGAAAACTCATATGGAGACATTTCAAAAAGTCATTATAAATAACTATTAATGACAATTTTCAATGTCCTTATGTACTAGTATAGAAGACATTTGTAAGTGCCATTACAGATTACATAATGAGACATTTTAAATTAACCTTATAACATATCATTAGTGACATTTTGTATAGTCACTATAAATAACATACACGACACTTTTAGTTATCATTATAAATGATTTTAAATGACATATAAATTTGTCATTATTATTATAATAACAAGACATGTATAAATGTCTTTAAAATATGAGTTTTCCTGACATTTAAAATTGTCATTATATGAATAATTAGTAACACGTATGAAGTTGTCATTAACATCTTATAATGACATTAAAAAATGTCAGGAAGTTTAAGACGACATTGGAATAGAGGACATTTATTGGAGGTGTCACTAAAACTTAAATGTCACTAAATATTGAATATGATGACATTTATAAATGTCACCTTAAGCATTTTTTCTTGTAGTGCCCAAAATAAAGTCCATAGAAATGTCAATCCAAGTTCTTTTTAAGAATAGCATGCAAAAGTGTTCCCAAAGTTCTATTGACAACTTCAGTTTGTCCATCCGTTCGAGGATGAAAAGTAGTAGAAAACAACAATTTTGTGCCAAGTTTAGCCCATAAAGTCTTCCAAAAATAACTCAAAAATTTAACAACGCTACCAGAAACAATAGTCCAAGGCATGCCATGCAACCTAACGACTTCTCTAAAGAACAAATCAGCCATGTTTGAAGCATCATCGATTTTATGACAAGCAATAAAATGTGCCATCTTAGAGAATCTATCCACAACAACAAAAATAGAATCACTGCCCTTCTTAGTACCAGGCAACCCCAAAATAAAGTTCATAGAAATTTCAATCCAAGTTCTTTTTAAGAATAGCACGCAAAAGTGTTCCCAAAGTTCTATTGACAACTTCAGTTTGTCCATCCGTTCGAGGATGACAAGTAGTAGAAAACAACAATTTTGTGCCAAGTTTAGCCCATAAAGTCTTCCAAAAGTAACTCAAGAATTTAACATCGCGAACAGAATCAATAGTCCTAGGCATGCCATGCAACCTAACGACTTCTCTAAAGAACAAATCCGCGATGTTTGAAGCATCATCGGTTTTATGACAAGCTATGAAATGTGCCATCTTCGAGAATCTATCCACAACAACAAAAATAGAATCCCTCCCCTTCTTAGTCCTAGGCAACCCCAAAATAAAGTCCATAGAAATGTCAATCCGAGTTCTTTTTAAGAATAACACGCAAAATTGTTCCCAAAGTTCTATTGACAACTTCAGTTTGTCCATCCGTTCGAGGATGACAAGTAGTAGAAAACAACAATTTTGTGCCAAGTTTAGCCCATAAAGTCTTCCAAAAGTAACTCAAGAATTTAACATCGCGAACAGAATCAATAGTCCTAGGCATGCCATGCAACCTAACGACTTCTCTAAAGAACAAATCCGCGATGTTTGAAGCATCATCGGTTTTATGACAAGCTATAAAATGTGCAATCTTCAAGAATCTATCCACAACAACAAAAATAGAATCCCTCCCCTTCTTAGTTCTAGGCAACCCCAAAATAAAGTCCATAGAAATGTCAATCCAAGTTCTTTTTAAGAATAGCACGCAAAAGTGTTCCCAAAGTTCTATTGACAACTTCAGTTTGTCCATCCGTTCGAGGATGAAAAGTAGTAGAAAACAACAATTTTGTGCCAAGTTTAGCCCATAAAGTCTTCCAAAAGTAACTCAAGAATTTAACATCGCGACCAGAAACAATAGTCCAAGGCATGCCATGCAACCTAACGACTTCTCTAAAGATCAAATCCGCCATGTTTGAAGCATCAACGGTTTTATGACAAGCTATAAATGTGCCATCTAGGAGAATCTATCCACAACAACAAAAATAGAATCCCTTCCCTTCTTAGTACCAGGCAACCCCAAAATAAAGTTCATAGAAATGTCAATCCAAGTTCTTTTTAAGAATAGCACGCAAAAGTGTTCCCAAAGTTCTATTGACAACTTCAGTTTGTCCATCCGTTCGAGGATGACAAGTAGTAGAAAACAACAATTTTGTGCCAAGTTTAGCCCATAAAGTCTTCCAAAAGTAACTCAAGAATTTAACATCGCGAACAGAATCAATAGTCCTAGGCATGCCATGCAACCTAACGACTTCTCTAAAGAACAAATCCGCGATGTTTGAAGCATCATCGGTTTTATGACAAGCTATAAAATGTGCCATCTTCGAGAATCTATCCACAACAACAAAAATAGAATCCCTCCCCTTCTTAGTCCTAGGCAACCCCAAAATAAAGTCCATAGAAATGTCAATCCAAGTTCATTTTAAGAATAGCACGCAAAAGTGTTCCCAAAGTTCTATTGACAACTTCAGTTTGTCCATCCGTTCGAGGATGACAAGTAGTAGAAAACAACAATTTTGTGCCAAGTTTAGCCCATAAAGTCTTCCAAAAGTAACTCAAGAATTTAACATCGCGAACAGAATCAATAGTCCTAGGCATGCCATGCAACCTAACGACTTCTCTAAAGAACAAATCCGCAATGTTTGAAGCATCATCGGTTTTATGACAAGCTATAAATTGTGCCATCTTAGAGAATCTATCCACAACAACAAAAATAGAATCCCTCCCCTTCTTAGTCCTAGGCAACCCCAAAATAAAGTCCATAGAAATGTCAATCCAAGTTCTTTTTAAGAATAGCACGCAAAAGTGTTCCCAAAGTTCTATTGACAACTTCAGTTTGTCCATCCGTTCGAGGATGACAAGTAGTAGAAAACAACAATTTTGTGCCAAGTTTAGCCCATAAAGTCTTCCAAAAGTAACTCAAGAATTTAACATCGCGAACAGAATCAATAGTCCTAGGCATGCCATGCAACCTAACGACTTCTCTAAAGAACAAATCCGCGATGTTTGAAGCATCATCGGTTTTATGACAAGCTATAAAATGTGCCATCTTCGAGAATCTATCCACAACAACAAAAATAGAATCCCTCCCCTTCTTAGTCCTAGGCAACCCCAAAATAAAGTCCATAGAAATGTCAATCCAAGTTCTTTTTAAGAATAGCACGCAAAAGTGTTCCCAAAGTTCTATTGACAACTTCAGTTTGTCCATCCGTTCGAGGATGAAAAGTAGTAGAAAACAACAATTTTGTGCCAAGTTTAGCCCATAAAGTCTTCCAAAAGTAACTCAAGAATTTAACATCGCGACCAGAAACAATAGTCCTAGGCATGCCATGCAACCTAACGACTTCTCTAAAGAACAAATCCGCCATGTTTGAAGCATCATCGGTTTTATGACAAGCTATAAAATGTGCCATCTTAGAGAATCTATCCACAACAACAAAAATAGAATCCCTCCCCTTCTTAGTACTAGGCAACCCCAAAATAAAGTCCATAGAAATGTCAATCCAAGTTCTTTTTAAGAATAGCACGCAAAAGTGTTCCCAAAGTTCTATTGACAACTTCAGTTTGTCCATCCGTTCGAGGATGACAAGTAGTAGAAAACAACAATTTTGTGCCAAGTTTAGCCCATAAAGTCTTCCAAAAGTAACTCAAGAATTTAACATCGCGAACAGAATCAATAGTCCTAGGCATGCCATGCAACCTAACGACTTCTCTAAAGAACAAATCCGCCATGTTTGAAGCATCATCGGTTTTATGACAAGCTATAAAATGTGCCATCTTAGAGAATCTATCCACAACAACAAAAATAGAATCCCTCCCCTTCTTAGTCCTAGGCAACCCCAAAATAAAGTCCATAGAAATGTCAATCCAAGTTCTTTTTAAGAATAGCACGCAAAAGTGTTCCCAAAGTTCTATTGACAACTTCAGTTTGTCCATCCGTTCGAGGATGACAAGTAGTAGAAAACAACAATTTTGTGCCAAGTTTAGCCCATAAAGTCTTCCAAAAGTAACTCAAGAATTTAACATCGCGACCAGAATCAATAGTCCTAGGCATGCCATGCAACCTAACGACTTCTCTAAAGAACAAATCCGCAATGTTTGAAGCATCATCGGTTTTATGACAAGCTATAAAATGTGCCATCTTAGAGAATCTATCCACAACAACAAAAATAGAATCCCTCCCCTTCTTAGTCCTAGGCAACCCCAAAATAAAGTCCATAGAAATGTCAATCCAAGTTCTTTTTAAGAATAGCACGCAAAAGTGTTCCCAAAGTTCTATTGACAACTTCAGTTTGTCCATCCGTTCGAGGATGACAAGTAGTAGAAAACAACAATTTTGTGCCAAGTTTAGCCCATAAAGTCTTCCAAAAGTAACTCAAGAATTTAACATCGCGAACAGAATCAATAGTCCTAGGCATGCCATGCAACCTAACGACTTCTCTAAAGAACAAATCCGCGATGTTTGAAGCATCATCGGTTTTATGACAAGCTATAAAATGTGCCATCTTCGAGAATCTATCCACAACAACAAAAATAGAATCCCTCCCCTTCTTAGTCCTAGGCAACCCCAAAATAAAGTCCATAGAAATGTCAATCCAAGTTCTTTTTAAGAATAGCACGCAAAAGTGTTCCCAAAGTTCTATTGACAACTTCAGTTTGTCCATCCGTTCGAGGATGACAAGTAGTAGAAAACAACAATTTTGTGCCAAGTTTAGCCCATAAAGTCTTCCAAAAGTAACTCAAGAATTTAACATCGCGAACAGAATCAATAGTCCTAGGCATGCCATGCAACCTAACGACTTCTCTAAAGAACAAATCCGCCGATGTTTGAAGCATCATCGGTTTTATGACAAGCTATAAAATGTGCCATCTTAGAGAATCTATCCACAACAACAAAAATAGAATCCCTCCCCTTCTTAGTCCTAGGCAACCCCAAAATAAAGTCCATAGAAATGTCAATCCAAGTTCTTTTTAAGAATAGCACGCAAAAGTGTTCCCAAAGTTCTATTGACAACTTCAGTTTGTCCATCCGTTCGAGGATGACAAGTAGTAGAAAACAACAATTTTGTGCCAAGTTTAGCCCATAAAGTCTTCCAAAAGTAACTCAAGAATTTAACATCGCGACCAGAAACAATAGTCCTAGGCATGCCATGCAACCTAACGACTTCTCTAAAGAACAAATCCGCCATGTTTGAAGCATCATCGGTTTTATGACAAGCTATAAAATGTGCCATCTTAGAGAATCTATCCACAACAACAAAAATAGAATCCCTCCCCTTCTTAGTCCTAGGCAACCCCAAAATAAAGTCCATAGAAATGTCAATCCAAGTTCTTTTTAAGAATAGCACGCAAAAGTGTTCCCAAAGTTCTATTGACAACTTCAGTTTGTCCATCCGTTCGAGGATGACAAGTAGTAGAAAACAACAATTTTGTGCCAAGTTTAGCCCATAAAGTCTTCCAAAAGTAACTCAAGAATTTAACATCGCGAACAGAATCAATAGTCCTAGGCATGCCATGCAACCTAACGACTTCTCTAAAGAACAAATCCGCGATGTTTGAAGCATCATCGGTTTTATGACAAGCTATAAAATGTGCCATCTTCGAGAATCTATCCACAACAACAAAAATAGAATCCCTCCCCTTCTTAGTCCTAGGCAACCCCAAAATAAAGTCCATAGAAATGTCAATCCAAGTTCTTTTTAAGAATAGCACGCAAAAGTGTTCCCAAAGTTCTATTGACAACTTCAGTTTGTCCATCCGTTCGAGGATGACAAGTAGTAGAAAACAACAATTTTGTGCCAAGTTTAGCCCATAAAGTCTTCCAAAAGTAACTCAAGAATTTAACATCGCGAACAGAATCAATAGTCCTAGGCATGCCATGCAACCTAACGACTTCTCTAAAGAACAAATCCGCAATGTTTGAAGCATCATCGGTTTTATGACAAGCTATAAAATGTGCCATCTTAGAGAATCTATCCACAACAACAAAAATAGAATCCCTCCCCTTCTTAGTCCTAGGCAACCCCAAAATAAAGTCCATAGAAATGTCAATCCAAGTTCTTTTTAAGAATAGCACGCAAAAGTGTTCCCAAAGTTCTATTGACAACTTCAGTTTGTCCATCCGTTCGAGGATGACAAGTAGTAGAAAACAACAATTTTGTGCCAAGTTTAGCCCATAAAGTCTTCCAAAAGTAACTCAAGAATTTAACATCGCGAACAGAATCAATAGTCCTAGGCATGCCATGCAACCTAACGACTTCTCTAAAGAACAAATCCGCCATGTTTGAAGCATCATCGGTTTTATGACAAGCTATAAAATGTGCCATCTTAGAGAATCTATCCACAACAACAAAAATAGAATCCCTCCCCTTCTTAGTCCTAGGCAACCCCAAAATAAAGTCCATAGAAATGTCAATCCAAGTTCTTTTTAAGAATAGCACGCAAAAGTGTTCCCAAAGTTCTATTGACAACTTCAGTTTGTCCATCCGTTCGAGGATGACAAGTAGTAGAAAACAACAATTTTGTGCCAAGTTTAGCCCATAAAGTCTTCCAAAAGTAACTCAAGAATTTAACATCGCGACCAGAACAATAGTCCTAGGCATGCCATGCAACCTAACGACTTCTCTAAAGAACAAATCCGCATGTTTGAAGCATCATCGGTTTTATGACAAGCTATAAAATGTGCCATCTTAGAGAATCTATCCACAACAACAAAAATAGAATCCCTCCCCTTCTTAGTCCTAGGCAACCCCAAAATAAAGTCCATAGAAATGTCAATCCAAGTTCTTTTTAAGAATAGCACGCAAAAGTGTTCCCAAAGTTCTATTGACAACTTCAGTTTGTCCATCCGTTCGAGGATGACAAGTAGTAGAAAACAACAATTTTGTGCCAAGTTTAGCCCATAAAGTCTTCCAAAAGTAACTCAAGAATTTAACATCGCGAACAGAATCAATAGTCCTAGGCATGCCATGCAACCTAACGACTTCTCTAAAGAACAAATCCGCGATGTTTGAAGCATCATCGGTTTTATGACAAGCTATAAAATGTGCCATCTTCGAGAATCTATCCACAACAACAAAAATAGAATCCCTCCCCTTCTTAGTCCTAGGCAACCCCAAAATAAAGTCCATAGAAATGTCAATCCAAGTTCTTTTTAAGAATAGCACGCAAAAGTGTTCCCAAAGTTCTATTGACAACTTCAGTTTGTCCATCCGTTCGAGGATGACAAGTAGTAGAAAACAACAATTTTGTGCCAAGTTTAGCCCATAAAGTCTTCCAAAAGTAACTCAAGAATTTAACATCGCGAACAGAATCAATAGTCCTAGGCATGCCATGCAACCTAACGACTTCTCTAAAGAACAAATCCGCAATGTTTGAAGCATCATCGGTTTTATGACAAGCTATAAAATGTGCCATCTTAGAGAATCTATCCACAACAACAAAATAGAATCCCTCCCCTTCTTAGTCCTAGGCAACCCCAAAATAAAGTCCATAGAAATGTCAATCCAAGTTCTTTTAAGAATAGCACGCAAAAGTGTTCCCAAAGTTCTATTGACAACTTCAGTTTGTCCATCCGTTTGAGGATGAAAAGTAGTAGAAAACAACAATTTTGTGCCAAGTTTAGCCCATAAAGTCTTCCAAAAGTAACTCAAGAATTTAACATCGCGAACAGAATCAATAGTCCTAGGCATGCCATGCAACCTAACGACTTCTCTAAAGAACAAATCCGCAATGTTTGAAGCATCATCGGTTTTATGACAAGCTATAAAATGTGCCATCTTAGAGAATCTATCCACAACAACAAAAATAGAATCCTCCCCTTCTTAGTCCTAGGCAACCCCAAAATAAAGTCCATAGAAATGTCAATCCAAGTTCTTTTTAAGAATAGCACGCAAAAGTGTTCCCAAAGTTCTATTGACAACTTCAGTTTGTCCATCCGTTCGAGGATGACAAGTAGTAGAAAACAACAATTTTGTGCCAAGTTTAGCCCATAAAGTCTTCCAAAAGTAACTCAAGAATTTAACATCGCGACCAGAAACAATAGTCATAGGCATGCCATGCAACCTAACGACTTCTCTAAAGAACAAATCCGCATGTTTGAAGCATCATCGGTTTTATGACAAGCTATAAAATGTGCCATCTTAGAGAATCTATCCACAACAACAAAAATAGAATCCCTCCCCTTCTTAGTCCTAGGCAACCCCAAAATAAAGTCCATAGAAATGTCAATCCAAGTTCTTTTTAAGAATAGCACGCAAAAGTGTTCCCAAAGTTCTATTGACAACTTCAGTTTGTCCATCCGTTTGAGGATGACAAGTAGTAGAAAACAACAATTTTGTGCCAAGTTTAGCCCATAAAGTCTTCCAAAAGTAACTCAAGAATTTAACATCGCGAACAGAATCAATAGTCCTAGGCATGCCATGCAACCTAACGACTTCTCTAAAGAACAAATCCGCGATGTTTGAAGCATCATCGGTTTTATGACAAGCTATAAAATGTGCCATCTTCGAGAATCTATCCACAACAACAAAAATAGAATCCCTCCCCTTCTTAGTCCTAGGCAACCCCAAAATAAAGTCCATAGAAATGTCAATCCAAGTTCTTTTTAAGAATAGCACGCAAAAGTGTTCCCAAAGTTCTATTGACAACTTCAGTTTGTCCATCCGTTCGAGGATGACAAGTAGTAGAAAACAACAATTTTGTGCCAAGTTTAGCCCATAAAGTCTTCCAAAAGTAACTCAAGAATTTAACATCGCGAACAGAATCAATAGTCCTAGGCATGCCATGCAACCTAACGACTTCTCTAAAGAACAAATCCGCGATGTTTGAAGCATCATCGGTTTTATGACAAGCTATAAAATGTGCCATCTTCGAGAATCTATCCACAACAACAAAAATAGAATCCCTCCCCTTCTTAGTCCTAGGCAACCCCAAAATAAAGTCCATAGAAATGTCAATCCAAGTTCTTTTTAAGAATAGCACGCAAAAGTGTTCCCAAAGTTCTATTGACAACTTCAGTTTGTCCATCCGTTCGAGGATGACAAGTAGTAGAAAACAACAATTTTGTGCCAAGTTTAGCCCATAAAGTCTTCCAAAAGTAACTCAAGAATTTAACATCGCGAACAGAAACAATAGTCCTAGGCATGCCATGCAACCTAACGACTTATCTAAAGAACAAATCCGCGATGTTTGAAGCATCATCGGTTTTATGACAAGCTATAAAATGTGCCATCTTCGAGAATCTATCCACAACAACCAAAATAGAATCCCTCCCCTTCTTAGTCCTAGGCAACCCCAAAATAAAGTCCATAGAAATGTCAATCCAAGTTCTTTTTAAGAATAGCACGCAAAAGTGTTCCCAAAGTTCTATTGACAACTTCAGTTTGTCCATCCGTTGGAGGATGACAAGTAGTAGAAAACAACAATTTTGTGCCAAGTTTAGCCCATAAAGTCTTCCAAAAGTAACTCAAGAATTTAACATCGCGAACAGAATCAATAGTCCTAGGCATGCCATGCAACCTAACGACTTCTCTAAAGAACAAATCCGCAATGTTTGAAGCATCATCGGTTTTATGACAAGCTATAAAATGTGCCATCTTAGAGAATCTATCCACAACAACAAAAATAGAATCCCTCCCCTTCTTAGTCCTAGGCAACCCCAAAATAAAGTCCATAGAAATGTCAATCCAAGTTCTTTTTAAGAATAGCACGCAAAAGTGTTCCCAAAGTTCTATTGACAACTTCAGTTTGTCCATCCGTTTGAGGATGAAAAGTAGTAGAAAACAACAATTTTGTGCCAAGTTTAGCCCATAAAGTCTTCCAAAAGTAACTCAAGAATTTAACATCGCGAACAGAATCAATAGTCCTAGGCATGCCATGCAACCTAACGACTTCTCTAAAGAACAAATCCGCGATGTTTGAAGCATCATCGGTTTTATGACA
Organism: Primulina eburnea; assembly: GCF_022965805.1. Classification (NCBI taxonomy): domain Eukaryota; kingdom Viridiplantae; phylum Streptophyta; class Magnoliopsida; order Lamiales; family Gesneriaceae; genus Primulina; species Primulina eburnea. Next base: position 105,170 of record NW_027331012.1, read on the forward strand.
AGCTATAAAATGTGCCATCTTCGAGAATCTATCCACAACAACAAAAATAGAATCCCTCCCCTTCTTAGTCCTAGGCAACCCCAAAATAAAGTCCATAGAAATGTCAATCTAAGTTCTTTTTAAGAATAGCACGCAAAAGTGTTCCCAAAGTTCTATTGACAACTTCAGTTTGTCCATCCGTTCGAGGATGACAAGTAGTAGAAAACAACAATTTTGTGCCAAGTTTAGCCCATAAAGTCTTCCAAAAGTAACTCAAGAATTTAACATCGCGATCAGAAACAATAGTCCTAGGACATGCCATGCAACCTAACGACTTCTCTAAAGAACAAATCCGCCATGTTTGAAGCATCATCGGTTTTATGACAAGCTATAAATGTGCCATCTTAGAGAATCTATCCACAACAACCAAAATAGAATACCTCCCCTTCTTAGTCCTAGGCAACCCCAAAATAAAGTCCATAGAAATGTCAATCCAAGTTCTTTTTAAGAATAGCACGCAAAAGTGTTCCCAAAGTTCTATTGACAACTTCAGTTTGTCCATCTGTTTGAGGATGAAAAGTAGTAGAAAACAACAATTTTGTGCCAAGTTTAGCCCATAAAGTCTTCCAAAAGTAACTCAAGAATTTAAAATCGCGAACAGAATCAATAGTCCTAGGTATGCCATGCAACCTAACGACTTCTCTAAAGAACAAATCCGCGATGTTTGAAGCATCATCGGTTTTATGACAAGCTATAAAATGTGCCATCTTCGAGAATCTATCCACAACAACAAAAATAGAATCCCTCCCCTTCTTAGTCCTAGGCAACCCCAAAATAAAGTCCATAGAAATGTCAATCCAAGTTCTTTTTAAGAATAGCACGCAAAAGTGTTCCCAAAGTTCTATTGACAACTTCAGTTTGTCCATCCGTTCGAGGATGACAAGTAGTAGAAAACAACAATTTTGTGCCAAGTTTAGCCCATAAAGTCTTCCAAACGTAACTCAAGAATTTAACATCGCGATCAGAAACAATAGTCCTAGGCATGCCATGCAACCTAACGACTTCTCTAAAGAACAAATCCGCCATGTTTGAAGCATCATCGGTTTTATGACAAGCTAAAAAATGTGCCATCTTAGAGAATCTATCCACAACAACCAAAATAGAATACCTCCCCTTCTTAGTCCTAGGCAACCCCAAAATAAAGTCCATAGAAATGTCAATTCAAGTTCTTTTTAAGAATAGCACGCAAAAGTGTTCCCAAAGTTCTATTGACAACTTCAGTTTGTCCATCTGTTTGAGGATGAAAAATAGTAGAAAACAACAATTTTGTGCCAAGTTTAGCCCATAAAGTCTTCCAAAAGTAACTCAAGAATTTAACATCGCGAACAGAATCAATAGTCCTAGGTATGCCATGCAACCTAACGACTTTTCTAAAGAACAAATCCGCAATGTTTGAAGCATCATCGGTTTTATGACAAGCTATAAAATGTGCCATCTTAGAGAATCTATCCACAACCACAAAAATAGAATCCCTCCCCTTCTTAGTCCTAGGCAACCCCAAAATAAAGTCCATAGAAATGTCAATCCTTGTTCTTTTTAAGAATAGCACGCAAAAGTGTTCCCAAAGTTCTATTGACAACTTCAGTTTGTCCATCCGTTCGAGGATGACAAGTAGTAGAAAACAACAATTTTGTGCCAAGTTTAGCCCATAAAGTCTTCCAAAAGTAACTCAAGAATTTAACATCGCGACCAGAAACAATAGTCATAGGCATGCCATGCAACCTAACGACTTCTCTAAAGAACAAATCCGTCATGTTTGAAGCATCATCGGTTTTATGACAAGCTATAAAATGTGCCATCTTAGAGAATCTATCCACAACAACAAAAATAGAATCCCTCCCCTTCTTAGTACTAGGCAACCCCAAAATAAAGTCCATAAAAATGTCAATCCAAGTTCTTTTTAAGAATAACACGCAAAAGTGTTCCCAAAGTTCTATTGACAACTTCAGTTTGTCCATCCGTTCGAGGATGACAAGTAGTAGAAAACAACAATTTTGTGCCAAGTTTAGCCCATAAAGTCTTCCAAAAGTAACTCAAGAATTTAACATCGCTACCAGAAACAATAGTCCTAGGCATGCCATGCAACCTAACGACTTTTCTAAAGAACAAATCCGCCATGTTTAATGTGGGGACCCGGGCTCTAATTCTTTTTCTTGGGATTAAATGGATCGTTAACATAAAACGTGGGTCAAATTTTCGCTTTTCAACATTCAATCAAATGTTATTAACTAGGCATAAAACATGTCTCTATTTTATTACATCAGCATAATATACAAACATAGGATACAACATTTCTTGTTTTAATCCATCCTTTGTAAACTAGTAGTGAAATACAGTACAAGATAAAAGTAATTCTACTAGTCCATCTGCTAGGCCCGTGATCACCACGCTATGTCCATCGCTCATCTCTGTCTCGACCCGATCCTGCCCCACCTGTTGTTATGCACACATACAGACATAACAACAGCCGGAAAACCGGTGAGAACAAATCCAGTATAAACATGTATACATGCAATAAACAATCTAAAACATGAAACATGCTAATATGAATGTCATTCATATATAATCATGCAATGCAAGTCTAATCATGTCTAGATGCGACTCGACTAAAACTCTAGGGATCCCGTTGTGAATAAGACGTCACTGACTGTCACCTACCCTACCAATCGTGGTGCTGTACGTCTTATTCCTACATTTCGGCCTGATCTGTATCCACGTCTACAAAGGGGCGGTGATCTTCCCCTAAGCTGAGATATCGCCGAACATCTAGTAGTCTGCCTGATCTCCAGACTGCCCTATCTTAATGCATGAATACAAAATCTGTAAACAAGCATAATGCAATGCTACATGATCTGTAAACAAAGCATAGCAAGATCTGCATACAAGTTCTATAAACAAATCTATAACAATCATAATCATATCAAGGTATGAACAATAAAACAAGTATGTGATTTTGGGTTGGGAAACTCAAATGTGATCTCATTTGAGTCGTGATTCCCCAAACAAAACATGTACTATACCTTTCGTCGCACAATCGTTGTCACAGTCGTCAAGACGAATCTGAAATGGAAATGTTGATATACAATCTATCAATCTCTAATCTAAATCAACACATATCCAAGTCACTACGTGATCTCAATACATTTCGACGGCATAACGACGTAATTCTCGATACCGGTCAATCCAAATCTTAACAGATATCAACACTATCTCATTCTCAATCATTCTCATTCATAATCCAATACAATATCCATCCAAAACACAATAATTCTGCCCCAATAATTCATAAACCATACTAAAATTCATAGGAAATGCATATGATATCCGATAATCGATCCGTTTACGGTTCTACAACCTCTACCATTTCAAGAACATAGTATGAAGTTCAATTCATCATTTTCCCATCACCTAAATAGCAAAACATGCTGGAATTGAATGAAACTTACATTACTTTGTAGCTAATACGGAGGGGAGTTCAAAATCGCAATCGGATTAAAGTTTGGATATGAAAATCTTGCACTAATTAACTTTGAAATGAAAGAATCTTCTTTCTCCCTTGAATCTCTCTCTCTCTCGGTTTTGGCTTCTGAAATGGCAAGGAATAGAGACAACACATTTAAATTTGCATGGCAAGGACACTTGGCCTTTTCCTTATGCTGCACGTCTCGCGCATATTTAACACTCGCGCATATGCGCCACTCAATTGCGCATATGCGCCAATGTTTCTGGACGCTCCGCGCATATGCGCCACTAAACTCGCGCATATGCGCCAATGTTTCTGGACGCTCCGCGCATATGCGCCACTACTCTCGCGCATATGCGCCAATGCTACTGGCCTGCTCGCGCAGGTGCGCGCATTTCTTCGCGCATGTGCGCCAAAGCTTCGACCCTACACATTATTTTGATTCTCTTTCACATCTTTATTGTACATTTTCCTTTCTTTTCTAGTCCAATAAAATACATCTACAATCACCTTAATTCTCAACAAATCCATCTGATTATGATAACTAAATCTTCGAGCCTTACATTTCTCCCCCTCTAAGAAATGATTTCGTCCTTGAAATTGTAGATGATCAATTAAAGTACAACAAGATGCAATACAAGCAAAAGTAAACAATTACATACATCATGTAAATAACTCGGGATATCTTTGTCTCATGATTGTCTCTGTCTCCCAAGTCGCTTCCTCAACGCCATGACGACTCCACTGAACTTTCACAAGTGGAATAATCTTTGTTCTGGGCGTCTTTTCTTTCCGATCAAGGATCTGTATCGGTTGTTCCACGTAGCTCAAGGTCTGATCAAGTTCAGCTTCGTCAGGTTGAATGACATGAGAAACATCTGGCATATATCTTCGTAACATTGATACATGAAACACGTCATGTATTCCGGATAGAGAAGGAGGAAGTGCAAGTCGATAAGCTCGATCGCCAATCTTCTCCAGAATCTCGTAAGGACCAATGTATCGAGGAGATAGTTTCCCGCGTTTGCCAAATCGAACAACGCCTCTGAATGGAGAAATCTTCAAGAATACTCTATCTCCTGCTCGAATACCAACGGTCTACGTCTGACATTGGCGTATTTGGCTTGCCTATCTTGTGTCGTCTTCATTCTCTTCTGAATGACTTTCACCTTCTCAGTCATGTCACGAATCATATCTGGCCCAAGTTCCGGTACCTCTGAGACGTCATCCCAGTATAGCGGAGATCTGCACTTCTTGCCATATAAAGCTTCAAACGGTGCCATCTCGATACTCGTCTGATAGCTATTATTGTAAGAAAATTCGCAAAGAGGTAGAGAATCTTGCCAACCAATGCCAAAATCTAGCACGACGGCTCTCAACATATCCTCTAGAGTCTGGATAGTCCGTTCTGACTGTCCGTCTGTCTGAGGATGATAAGCAGTACTCAGGTGTAATGTCGTACCTAGAGCCTGCTGTAAGCTGTGCCAAAAGTGAGAAGTGAATCGTGGATCACGATCTGATACGATAGACTTCGGCACTCCATGCAACCTGACTACCTCTCGAATATATATCTCCGACATCTGATCTTGTCTATACGTCATTCTGTATGGAATGAAACAAGCAGATTTGGTCAATCTGTCAATAATGACCCAAATCGCATCGCAGCCTCTGGATGATCGAGGTAACTTCGTCACGAAATCCATGGAAATGTGGTCCCATTTCCATTCTGGAATAGATAAACTCTGAAGTAAACCTCCGGGTTTCTTTCTTTCAGCTTTCACCTGTTGGCAATTTAAACATTTAGACACAAGTTCGGCAATATCTGACTTCATTTGCTTCCACCAGAACTGTGTCTTCAAGTCATTGTACATCTTCCTGCCACCAGGATGAATGCTGAACCGACTACAATGTGCCTCTGTCAGAATCTGCTGTCTCAAATCTGCAACATCTGGCACAACTAGACGGTTATTCACGTACAACACATGATCTCGTACCTGATATTCTGATACATGCCCTGATCTGACCATTTGGATCGATTTCTGCACATTCTGATCGGTTCGTTGAGCTTCTTTGATCCTCCTGATCAAGTCCGGCTCAACTTGAATAGCAGCAAGTCGTAGTGGCTTCTTATCTGTATCAAATGCTAATCCAGAACAACAGCAACTTTCAACTAACTTGCTAACACCTTGAAAGGGGATCGGTTACGGTGACTGGAAGCGCAACGGAAGTTTAAAAATCGAATTTTTAAGAGAAATTTTCGGCCACCCCTAAAATATTGTGTAGCAAATACAACAAACACCATTTCAAGCTTAGGGTGTAAGAAAATCGTTACCTATCAACCACTTGAGGTTGATGATGGCTCCAACTAAGGTGTAAACACCATAGCTCTTGAATGGCATGAAGAAATCTACAAGCTCTCCTCCAAGTTCTTGAATCTTTCCTTCAAATTAAGCCCACCACCAACTAGGTAGATCCCCTCATATTTTGCACTAGAAAAATATGAGGATTTTTTCAAAGAGAAGTGTGTGTATTCTTCAACAATTGAAGAACACAAAAATGGAGAGAAAACTTGAGAGAAAAATGTGATGAATTTCGGCCATGGAGTGTATGGGAGGAGAGAAGGAAGACTTGTCTTGGTAGTGGAAAAATTTGAGGCATAAAGTTGCATGCATATTATATGGTTTTTATCAAAATAAAAACCATGGACTAAATTTAATTATCTCAAACATATTTGAGACTAATTAAACATTACTTGAATTTACCCAAGTCCCACTAGTTAAATAATTAATTTAAAATTGAGCTCTACAAGACTCAATAACATTTAATTAATTCAACACTTGAATTAATTTAATTATTTGGGCTCTACTAGGTCCACTAGTGTTTAATTAATTCAACACTTGAATTAATTTAATTTAGTCCATAATAATGTTTATGAAAATCACAATTTTCAATTACATTATTCTCTTGGCCAAATTTTAATTTAGGAACACTTCCATAAATCAAAATTTACATTTCTCTCATAGAAGTTATACTTCTATTTTTCTTTACACTTATAAACTCATTTATAAGTCGTTCAACACATTGAACTATTTTTCTCTCTTATAGAAGTCATACTTCTAATTTTTCTTTACGCTTATAAACTCCTTTATAAGCCGTTCAACACAATGAACTATTTTTACTTCTCAACGGGATCTAGAAAGCTAGTACTTGTGTGGCCCTCAATGGTTCATTGATACAACTAGCCGTGGGTTCACATCTCCATGTGATTCGGACTAAACATGTCCTTATATGAGCATACCCCAATTGCTCCATTCTTACTTATCAACACCTTGATAACAAGAACGTCAGAACTAAAGTCTGATAGTACCCAATCAATCATGTTAAACGCCTAGCAGCATCGCTTACATGATTCCCTAGGTATCAAATGATAGTGCCTGCAAGAACCATTCAATTATGGTTAGCGTACAGTACGGTCCCTTCAACTCATATATCCCGACCGATTCGACAACCATTGGTTTATCGAGAGTTGTCAATGAATCGATACTATGTGTCATGTCGTAGTTGCATCGATGGTGTAATCTATGAAACACCTTTCATAATTACCACCATACTCTGGCCAGAGATTTCAACCTACATACACATGATAACACATAGGATATCCATACCCGAAGGTAAGCGGTGAATCCCCGACTACAATGAATCGACTCCTATGTGTTTCGACAGAACACCCAACCTTGCCACCTGATAACCCCATGAGAGTCGGTAAACAAGTCAAAGTGTAATTCTAGCACATAGAGTCTCAATGTTGTCCCGGGTCATAAGGACTAATTCTGCACAACCATAAACTAGGACATTTCCACTCGATAAGTGAGAACCACTTGGAAAGTCCTTTTATGGAGGGTTGTTCAGTGCACTCTACAAGGAGCACCTATCTGCATGTTCGGACATCACAATGTCCCCTACCAATGAAACATGGTACTCACATCGCAGATACTAGTCTCGAACTCTAGCGGCCTATATCCTTCTTATTGGCGGCTGAATCGACTAGGAACCGTTTAGAATATACAGTATTACAAATATGAGTTTCATGATACTCATCATATGAGCATCTCATATTCTTTCTACCATTTGTATATTCAAGGGCTTTATCTATGCAACTAGCATGGGTATACAGATAAAGATGTGCCAAAGTAATAATTTCAAATATTATTAAAATAAAGATTGCTTATACATAGAGTTTCATTGTGAACACTCGGCCAACACTTGGCTCGACGGGCACCTACTCTAACAATCTCCCACTTGCACTAGAGCCAACTACCCATATGCTTTAAACCCATTGATTCGCGATGCTTGTCGAATAATGGTCTAGGTAAAGGCTTAGCTAGTGGATCAATCAACATTATCGGCGGAGCCGACTGTGTCAAAAGACACTTCTCCTCTTTCCACAATCTCTCCGAGGATGTGGTACTTTCTCAATACTAGTTTGGATTTCTGATGAGACCTAGGCTCCTTTGCTTGAGCTATAGCTCCCGTGTTGTCACACAACACCGGGATAGGAGCAACTCCATTAGGAATGACGCCCAACCCTTGGACGAAATTCCATATCCAAACAGCCTCCCTTGCTGCATCTGATGCTGCAATGTATTCGGCCTCTGTGCTGGAATCCGTAATATTGTCTTGCCTGGAACTCTTCCAAGAGACTGCAGCATCATTGAGCATGAATACAAATCCAGAGGTTGACTTCGAGTCATCGATATCGCTTTGGAAGCTAGAGTCGGTATAGCCTTCCAATTTTAGTTCTCCACCCCATAGACCAAGAACAATTTATTGGTCCTTCTCAACTACTTGAGGATGTCTTTCACAGCTTTCAGTGTGGAAGACCAGGGTTCGATTGATATCTACTCACTACACTTAGTGCGAAAGCCACGTCAAGACGTGTAGATATCATCCCATACATAATGCTACCAATTGCCAAAGCATACGGAATGCGTGTCATCGCCACTATCTCTGCATCAGTCTTGGGAGACAGACTTGGATAGGGACACGCCATGACACATTGGTAGATGTCCTCCCTTGGACTCATCCATCGAGAACGGCTTCACGATGGTATCAATGTATGTGGACTGGGTGAGACCAAGCAATCTTCTCGATCTATCTCAATAGATCTGTATTCCCAATACAAAAGATGCTTCACCCAATTCGTGCATTGAGAACTTACTAGCTAACCATATCTTAGTTGATGGCAACATTCCTACATCATTCCCAATTAGTAGAATGTCATCAACATACAACACCAGGAATGTCACAACACTCCCACTGACTCTCTTATACACATAGGGTTCCTCAGGATTCTTAGTAAATCGAACTATTTGATTGTACTGTCGAATCTGAGGTTCCAACTCCTAGATGCCTGCTTTAGATCATAAATAGATCTCTGAAGTTTGCATACCATATGCTCACTTCCGATAGATGTAAACCCTTCAGGTTAAGACATGTAAACAACTTTCTTAAAATCCCCATTAAGAAAGTTTGTCTTGACATCCATCTGCCATATCTCATAGTCATACCATGCAGCTATGGCTAGCAAAATCCTTATGGACTTGAACATTGCAATTGGAGAAAAGGTTTCCTCAAAGTCAACTCCTTGTCTTTGAGTATATCATTTTGCCACCAATCGCGCCTTGAAGATCAATACCTTCCCATCCGTCCCAAGTCCCTATGGGAACCTTTCCCTCAGGTGGATCTATAAGATCCCACACTTGGTTCGAATGCATGGAATTCAACTCAGATTCCATTGCTTCAAGTCACTTGGATGAATCGGCATCAGATAACGCTTCCTTGAAGGTCCTTGGATCACATCCATGGTTAGGCTCATCATGGCCCTCTTCAAGAAGCATACCATACCTCATAGGTGGTCTCGAGACTCTCTCGGATCTTCTAGGAGTTTGTATCTCCTCTCTTGGCTCTTCGGGTGTGGTTTCTATAATTGTGGGTGTTTCTCGAACCTCTTCGAGTTCTATCATCTCCCCTCTTCTATCCAATAGAAAATTCCTTTCAAAAAAGGTTGCATTCCTAGAAACAAACACCTTTGTTTCTTGGGGATGATAGAAACAATATCCAACTCTATTCCTTGGATATCCCACAAAGTAATATAAAATGGATCAACTATCCAATTTATCTCCCACTACCTGCTTCAAATAAGCAGGGCTCCCCATATTCTAAGATAGGAATATTTGGGAGACTTACACATCCATATCTCATATGGTGTCTGCCTTTGTATGGACATTTAATGGAATATCTTTCAATTTTAAGTTATAGAGATCGTTTTCAAGTTCTCAAGTACCAATTAAAAATTCATTCTTGTAAATGTTGCAAACACCTTTGCTAAATAAACAAGAATATATCCATTTTTATCACAATAGAAATGGAAACAATGTTTTTCATCAAAAAAGTACAAACAAAACATCTCTTAATTAACTTAAAACTATTGTTCAACAATAAGTAAACATCTCTTAAGGTCTTGGCAGCAACTCTTGCTCCATTGCCCATCCTCAAGAAGGTCACACCTTCCCTAAGCTTCCTACTTCTTCCCATCACCTGTAACACATTACAGAGATGTGATCAACATTTGGTATCCAATACCCAAGAAGTAGAGTTAATTGAAATGTTTACTTCAATTTAGAACATACCATTTCCAGAACTTTTCTGGGCAAGATATTCTTTGCAATTACGCCTCCAATGTCCAGGCTTCTTGCAGTGATTACATACATCATCAGTCTTGTCAGCCTTAACTGGTCTGGCTGCCTCAACGGGATTCGGAGATTGCCTCAACAAGGGCACGTTCTTCTTGGGATGTTGGAAAGAACGCTTCTTTCCATTCCCATGTGGATCAATCTTCGTACCAGATGAAGAACCCACATAAAGAACCAACTTCTCTTTCTTGATGGTGGATTCAAACGTAACAAGCATGTTTACCAACTCCTCAAGGGTCGGTTTCATCTTGTTCATGTTGAAGTTCACCAGAAAAGGATCAAATGAGCTAGGCAGCGATAACATCAACACGTCGGTGGTCAACTCCGTAGGCAAGATTAGATCCATGCCAACGAGCTTGTCCACGAGCCCGATCACCTTTAGGCCATGCTCATGGACCGAGGCCCCATCTCGCATGCGCAAAGTGATCAGCTCCTTGACGGTAGCATGCCTTAGAGGTCGTGTTTGCTCACCAAAGAACTCTTTGAGATGCAAATGAATGTCAGCAGCACTCTTTGCACACTCAAAACGCCTCTGCAGCTCATCATTCATAGAAGTCAGCATATAACACCTGGCTATCAAGTCATGGTCACACCATTCCTTGTAAGTGTGCAATTCCTCAGGAGTGCAGTCAGTCGGAGCCTCAACAGGGGACGACTTAGTCAGTGTATATGCTACCCTTTCCGAATTCAAGACGATTTTTAAATTTCTTAGCCAAGTGAGCTAATTAGGTCCAGTTAATATGTGTTTGTCGAGAATTACGGGTATCGGATTGCGAATCGAAGACATTGTCAAAACTTGTACTGAAAAGTAAAACAGATAAATGTTGATGACTATTTAAAATATTTGGTAAGATATAAAGTATGGACTTTAACTTTATAAATATTTACTCCCACTGTTTTGACATCTTTCACTACCCTCTAGTGAAAACGGGAAACTCCTTTCCTCAGTAGGTACGTAAGGTCCAATTAGCGAATTATGATCCCGATTATACAGCCAATCACAATTCCTAAAAGGTAGTTTCCCAATTGCATCACAATGCAACCCTTAACGTAAACTTTTGTCTCACGTTTGATTAGGACCCATTATAGACGTCGTTCATCTTTACGTGTCAAGCCTTACCCATCGATGTTGAACCTTAATGGACGGTCGCCATGAGTTCCCTCAATTATCTGAGCCGAAGTCATGGGAGTTCCACGTAGTTCACATCACCATGTCAATGGATGTCACAGCTTTCCGGCACCCAAGGCCCCCCCAATAATATGAGCCGAGCCCCGAGTACGGGTAGCGTTCATCATGCACCCATTGTCGATGGAAGACAAGGAAATTATAACCAATTTTATAATTCCCCTTTTCGGGTTTGATATTAATTTTGAATCTTATTCAAAATGAGGGTTTTTAGTTTTTGAAAGGTCTCATCATTAATTTTATTTTTTAAAAGCTCGCCATGTTTGATCGTATGTTTGCCGGATTCATGCAACTTTGTTATTATCATAATAATAACGCACATACTCATTATTTATAACATATCATGCATATATTATAAACAGTAAACAAAACAAGGATGATCAATCGCCCCAATACTAACGGACCGTGTGAGCTAAACACGGGTCTAGGTTCAATCCTAGGGAAATGCACGGGATGCAAATGCAACTATTACATAAGCTTCCAATATTTACATGTCTTCGATCTTCATAATCATCATGGCCACCATCTTCCAATCTTGATCATCCACTATACTAATATTTACAAATAAATATCCATGGCAAATAGGGATACATCTCATGGGGTGGGAACGGGCCATAAACCAAGCCCACTTTAAAATTTATAATTATTACAATCATTCAACATCAAATATCCTAACATACACCTAGCAAATTGGGCTTGGGCTTTTGATCATCCTTCATGCATAATATCACATATCATACACCATCAATTAATTATCACAATAATTAATTGATCCAATATTATATATCTTGATCCAATCACTAACCGCCACGATTATAAACTAAATTAACAAAGTATACAAACACCTTTGTCTACTTTCCAATTAATTTATTTGTAACCGAATTTCTTGTAAATCACCATTTACTATAAATAATTAAAGTCCAACTTAAATTATTTATTTCATTAGAAAATATTTGCAACTTTTGTAATTTTAAACTTAAGGGCCCAAAAAATCATTTTTCACCAAAAACATTTTCGGCCCATTTAAAATTCACAAACATGTTAGCCATCCAATGGCCCAACAACTCAAGGCCCATGACACTTTGATAATCCAAAACACTTTTGGAAACCCTAGTCGTCATCGCCGTCGCCGGAGCTCCGTCGCCGGATTCCGGCAACAAAAATTTTTTTATTTTTTTTTATTTTAAAAGTGGGGCGTTTCGGGCAGCCCCTCGGGCTGCCCTTGCTGCCCGAAACGGGCAGCCCCTCGGGCAGCCCGAGCTGCCCGACACGGGCAGCAACATGCTGCCCGAAGTTACCCCTCAAAAGCCTCGGTTTTTGGTTGCAAATTTCATTCTCATGCGGTTAGAAATCAATCTCAATATAATATCTTGTAGTTGCTACACAAAATCGTAACCATAGCTCGGATACCACTTGAAAGGGGATCGGTTACGGTGACCGGAAGCGCAACGGAAGTTTAAAAATCTAATTTTTAAGAGAAATTTTCGGCCACCCCTAAAATATTGTGTAGCAAATACAACAAACACCATTTCAAGCATAGGGTGTAAGAAAATCGTTACCTATCAACCTCTTGAGGTTGATGATGGCTCCAACTAAGGTGTAAACACCTTAGCTCTTGAATGGCATGAAGAAATCTACAAGCTCTCCTCCAAGTTCTTGAATCTTTCCTTCAAATTAAGCCCACCACCAACTAGGTAGATCCCCTCATATTTTGCACTAGAAAAATATGAGGATTTTTACAAAGAGAAGTGTGTGTATTCTTCAACAATTGAAGAACACAAAAATGGAGAGAAAACTTGAGAGAAAAATGTGATGAATTTCGGCCATGGAGTGTATGGGAGGAGAGAAGGAAGACTTGTCTTGGTAGTGGAAAAAGTTGAGGCATAAAGTTGCATGCCTTGCCTTGAAAACTCAAAAAGTAGTCTCCCAACCTTTCACCTCCCATGCATGCATATTATATGGTTTTTATCAAAATAAAAACCATGGACTAAATTTAATTATCTCAAACATATTTGAGACTAATTAAACCTTACTTGAATTTACCCAAGTCCCACTAGTTAAATAATTAATTTAAAATTGAGCTCTACAAGACTCAATAATATTTAATTAATTCAACACTTGAATTAATTTAATTATTTGGGCTCTACTATGTCCACTAGTGTTTAATTAATTCAACACTTGAATTAATTTAATTTAGTCCATAATAATGTTTATGAAAATCACAATTTTCAATTACATTATTCTCTTGGCCAAATTTTAATTTAGGAACACTTCCATAAATCAAAATTTACATTTCTCTCATAGAAGTTATACTTCTATTTTTCTTTACACTTATAAACTCATTTATAAGTCGTTCAACACATTGAACTATTTTTCTCTCTTATAGAAGTCATACTTCTAATTTTTCTTTATGCTTATAAACTCCTTTATAAGCCGTTCAACACATTGAACTATTTTTACTTCTCAACGGGATCTAGAAAGCTAGTACTTGTGTGGCCCTCAATGGTTCATTGATACAACTAGCCGTGGGTTCACATCTCCATGTGATTCAGACTAAACATGTCCTTATATGAGCATACCCCAATTGCTCCATTCTTACTTATCAACACCTTGATAACAAGAACGTCAGAACTCAAGTCTGATAGTACCCAACCAATCATGTTAAACGCCTAGCAGCATCGCTTACATGATTCCCTAGGTATCAAATGATAGTCCCTGCAAGAACCATTCAATTATGGTTAGCGTACAGTACGGTCCCTTCAACTCATATATCCCGACCGATTCGACAACCATTGGTTTATCGAGAGTTGTCAATGAATCGATACTATGTGTCATGTCGTAGTTGCATCGATGGTGTAATCTATGAAACCCCTTTCATAATTACCACCATACTCTGGCCAGAGATTTCAACCTACATACACATGATAACACATAGGATATCCATACCCGAAGGTAAGCGGTGAATCCCCGACTACAATGAATCGACTCCTATGTGTTTCGACAGAACACCCAACCTTGCCACCTGATGACCCGATGAGAGTCGGTAAACAAGTCAAAGTGTAATTCTAGCACATAGAGTCTCAATGTTGTCCCGGGTCATAAGGACTAATTCTGTACAACCATAAACTAGGACATTTCCACTCGATAAGTGAGAACCACTTGGAAAGTCCTTTTATGGAGGGTTGTTCAGTGCACTCTACAAGGAGCACCTATCTGCATGTTCGGACATCACAATGTCCCCTACCAATGAAACATGGTACTCACATCGCAGATACTAGTCTCGAACTCTAGCGGCCTATATCCTTCTTATTGGCGGCTGAATCGACTAGGAACCGTTTAGAATATACAGTATTACAAATATGAGTTTCATGATACTCATCATATGAGCATCTCATATTCTTTCTACCATTTGTATATTCAAGGGCTTTATCTATGCAACTAGCATGGGTATACAGATAAAGATGTGCCAAAGTAATAATTTCAAATATTATTAAATTAAAGATTGCTTATACATAGAGTTTCATTGTGAACACTCGGCCAACACTTGGCTCGACGGGCACCTACTCTAACACACCTATCGTCGATAAGGACAAGGCGCATACCTTTCGACTCAAGGCATCTGCTGCTGCATTTGACTTTCCTGGATAGTATTTGATTTCGCAGTCAAAGTCTTTCAGAAGATCTAGCCATCTACGCTGCCTCATATTCAGTTCTGATTGAGAAAATAGGTACTTTAAGCTTTTATGATCGGAATATCTCAAATTTTTCGCCGTAGAGATAATGACGCCAGATCTTTAATGCAAATACGATAGCCGCCAATTCCAGATCATGAATGGGGTATCGTACTTCATGTGGCTTCAATTGTCTCGAGGCGTATGCGATCACATGACCTCGCTGCATAAGAACACATCCCAAACCTCTATGAGAAGCATCACAATACACAACGAAATCACCCGTACCTGAAGGTATCGTCAACACTGGAGCACTAGTTAGCCTTTTCTTCAGTTCTAGGAAGCTAGACTCGCACTCCTCTGACCAAACGAATGGCATATTCTTCTGTGTCAATTGTGTGATTGGCTTTGCAATACTGGAGAAATCTTTGATAAATCTTCTGTAGTATCCGGCTAAGCCCATGAAACTGCGTATTTCTGGTACAGAAGTTGGTCTCGACCAACTGATAACAACTTCCACTTTACTTGGATCTACAGAAATACCATCTCCAGAAATGATATGCCCCAAGAATACAACTCGATTCAACCAAAACTCACACTTTGACAATTTAGCATACAGTCGCTCGTTTCTCAACGTCTGCAAAACAATTCTGAGATGCTCTGCCTGCTCATTTCTGTTCTTCGAATACACCAAAATATCATCGATGAAAACAATCACAAATTCATCCAAATACCTCTGAAACACTTGGTTCATCAAGCCCATAAATACCGCAGGAGCATTGGTTAAACCAAAAGGCATGACAATAAATTCGTAATGTCCATACCTGGTTCGAAATGCTGTCTTTGGTATGTCTATATCTCGAACTCTGAGTTGATGATACCCAGAACGCAAATCAATCTTCGAATACACGGAGGATCCCTGCAACTGATCAAATAGATCATCAATTCTAGGCAAAGGATATTTATTCTTGATCGTTGCCTTGTTCAGTTGCCTGTAATCAATACATAAACGCATCGAACCATCTTTCTTTCGCACAAATAGCACCGGAGCGCCCCAAGGAGATACACAAGGTTTGATATACCCCTTGGCTAGAAGATCTTCTAATTGTGCTTTCAATTCTTTTAGCTCAATAGGTTCCATCCTATACGGAGCTCTCGAAATAGGAACGGTACCTGGTATAAGTTCAATGCTAAAATCTACCTCTCGAACCGGAGGTAATCCTGGGATTTCATCTGGAAAAATATCTGGAAATTCCCGCACTACTGGCAGATCTGCCAATGCCGGGCTCGACTTCTGCATATCTACAACATAAATAAAGAAACCATCCGCTCCTTTCTGTAACAATCTGTTCATAGTAAGAGCCGAAATCAAGGGAATCCGAGATCTGGAACCCTTCCCGTAGAATTTCCACTCGTCTGTCATCTCGGGTCTGAATCTGACAATCTTGTGGAAACAATCCACGGTAGCTCTGTACTTTGTTAGCATGTCAATACCGACTATACAATCAAAATCAGCTAGACCCAACACTATACAATCTAGGTCAATCTCATGCCCTTCAAACTGTAGAATGCAATGTCTGACCGTAGTTACAGATATCAATCCACTTCCCAACGGAGAGTTAATAGACACAACATCTAACAAAGACTCAACAGGCAAAGAATGCAACAATGCAAATCGCTCCGAAATGAATGTATGCGATGCACCAGTATCTATCAAGATATAAGCAGTATAACCATAAAGGAGACAATTACCTGCTATAACATCATCTGGTGCATCTTGTGCTTGCTCTTCGGTCAATGCAAACACTTGAGCCTGTTGCCTCGGAGGTTGACTCACGGTCTGACTACCTCGAGCTCTGGGTTGAGTCGGTGCTGGTGGAGGCTGAAAAGAGTGAACCGTTGATGCCTGCCGCTCAAACTGAGGTACTGAACCGGATGCTCTTCCACTCTGGCCTTGCTGTACACCTCTCTGTGGACAGACTTTGGCAAAATGCCCCGGTTGCCTACAAATGTTACATCGGCCTTTAACTCCTTGGCACTGTTCTGTCGCATGCCTACCTCCACAAGAATTACAGTAGACGCCTGAAGTCTTTGAACTTTGATCAAAACCAGTCTGTCTTGATCCGCTGGAGCTGAACGAACTGCTCCCAGGTCTTTTAAATTGTTTACCCTTGGCTTTCAATTGATCTTTTCTGCCGCTGCTGCTACCGCCGCTTTCAAATCTTGGAGGAGGAACTTGGAATGGAGGTAGTGGCGGTCTTGGACTCGGTGCAACATACGGAGCACTCCGTTGCCTAAGCAATTCTGCTTCAGCTCCTTTGGCACGATTCAATGCATCCGAGAAATTATCGGATCTCCCAGTATTGACCAACGTAAAGATATCTGGATTCAGGCCATTTATAAACTGATCTGCCATGGCCTCGTCATTTCCTGAAACATGGGGTGCAAAACGAAGCAAAGAAGAAAATTTAGCGACGTACTCTTCAATGTTCAATTGCTCTTGCATCAGGTTTGCGAATTCAGCGCCTTTATCTTTACGATAGGATATGGGAAAGAAACGCTGATAGAACTCCGTCTTGAATACCTTCCAAGTAATCTCGGTACCCCGCTGCTCTAAAGCTCTCCTAATGTTCAACCACCAATTCTTGGCTATATCTTGCAACTGATGGCCAATTAGCTTTATTCTCTTCTCGTCTCTATACTCCAAAGAGTCGAATAACATTTCAATGTCCTCAAGCCAACTCTCGCACTCGATGGCATTCTCGGTACCTTTTAATGTGGGAGGTCTAAAGGATTGGAATCGCTTCAGCAACGTCTCCATAGGGGTCGCCGTAACATCCATAGGATCTCCGGATGTGCTCCCCTGTTCTGGCGCTGCTGGTCGTACTGGCACAACTGCTCTTCTAGGAGGCATGTATCTAATAATCCAATTGATTAGAATACAAGATATACAACTGTCTAAGCCCTCCTCTAGTCAGTTACCTCTGATCTAGAATCGGTTCTGATTCAGTCTTAACCAATACATGCTGTAATCACTCAAATAACCAACAACATGTAATAAGGAAAGCAATAAACATGCTAGCACATCATAGAGCAAGGAAGAAGACTTGATCTACCCCGCTCATTCTATCTTATCTTACACTAAAAGATCTATCGCTCTGATACCACCTGTTGTGGGGACCCGGGCTCTAATTCTTTTTCTTGAGATTAAATGGATCGTTAACATAAAACGTGGGTCAAATTTTCGCTTTTTAACATTCAATCAAATGTTATTAACTAGGCATAAAACATGTCTCTATTTTATTACATCTGTAATGCCCGAGATTTAATTATTTTAATCAGACATTGATTAATTGACGTGATCAAGGTTATACGAACTCAAATGAACCGATATAACAAGGCCGAGCGCCAATGTCTCGGTAATTCATAGTTCGGGCAGCAAGTGTGGCGCCCGGGCGGTAGATTTCGACCGCCCGAGCGCCAATGGGGAAGCTCGGAGACAGAACTCCTCGCGCCCGGGCGGCAGATGTTTACCGCCCGAGCGTCGAGCTCGCGCCCGGGCGGAATTTTATTACCGCCCGAGCGCCAGTCGGCATTTGAAAAGGGTGACACGTTTCTCCAGCATGCAACGTGGGATGTATACAAATATATATATATGTTACTCTTCAGAATTCAGGAGCAAAGAACGAGAAGAAGTCGAGGAAGAATAAAGAATAATCCTTGCACCTTTTCTGAGAAATCCGCCTGTTCGAATTAGAATCCGACTTCGGTACTGTATTCCTGTCAACGTAGGCTACGCAAGGATGTAAGTTTTATTACGTTTAGACAAGATTTGATTTTATGATGTTGTTAGAATTGAAGATGATTCAGATATAGTGTTTCTAATACCGTAGATATTGTAGAATCGAAGTCAGATTTAGAAACAGATTGTTTTTGGAATTGTTATGAATTTTAGAGTTGATTTGATTGAGATTGCTATCAGAATTATGCTGTTATTCATTTTACAGTGTACAGATACTGAAGTCATAGATTGTACTGAGATTTATTAGGAATTCTGGTATTATAATTGGGATGTTAAGACTGACGGGGTTACGAGACAGTATTGTTATGCCGTCAAGATATCAGTTTAATCAGATTGATCAGTTTCAGTATTGGTTTCTGTTATCTTGTGATATTGTTGATATGAATCAGATTGTAGTTTATTCAGATATCGACTAGACAGATTGTGAATTGGATTACAGATTGATACAGTGTATTGGTTCTTGACATTACAGATCAGATATGGACAAATTCGACTTCGAGACGTCTTCTTCATCAGATCAGGAAGATAAAGGTATAATTCATGTGATATTCGGGAAGAACAACTCAATTGAGATCGCGTTGAGTTGCCCAATAAATTACATACTATACTCTTGTTTTATGTTTTATATGATTATGCTATGATTACAGATTGTTATTCATGCATTAAGATAGGACAGTCTGGAGATCAGGCAGACTCTAGACGTTCGGCGATATCACAGCTCTAGGGAAGATCACCGTCCCTTTGTAGATGCGGATACAGATCAGGCCGAAGTCTAGGAATAAGACGTACAGCACCTCGAGTGGTGGGTAGGTGACAGCCAGTGACGTCTTATTCACCCCGGGATCCTTATAGTTTTAGATTGAGTCGAGTCTAGACATAATTTGATTAGGGTTGCATACGCATGTGGATGTGGCTCCTAGATCATGGGACCCATCATTATTGTTTTCAGTGTGCTAGCATGTATTATGATTAAGATTGTTTAGGGGTATGTTTATCTGATCTGAGTTGCATGCTTGTCCTGATTAGATTTCATAGCTTATGAAATCTAAGGTTTTGCTTTGACATGTTTTATGAATTAGTTTGTTTATATACATGCTTACCATGTTTTATACTGGGATTTGTTCTCACCGGAGATATCCGGCTGTCGTCTTGTTTTGTATGTGTGCATGACGGCAGGTGGGGCAGGATCAGGGTCAAGATGATGAGGAGAGAAGAACGAAATAGCGCGGTGATTCCGGACTTGGAGTAGAGTTGATTTTAATACTTGAAATTAGTATTTGAACCCTAGACTTAGTTGTACAGTTTTGTATTTTAATACTGAAATGTATTTTATATATAGACATGTATATTATGTTAGATTCCATTACCTTCCGCAGTTTTATTTTAAAAAGAAATTTTTTTTAGACCATGTTTTATCTTAATTGATAATTAAATCCCAATGATGATTAAGAAGATGATTAGCATCCGGGTCCCCACAACAGGTGGTATCAGAGCGATAGATCCTTTAAAGGTATATAATCAGAGCTGATAGTTCCTTTAGTGATAGATCTTTTAGAGATAGATCTTTAGATCGAGATAGTCAGAATTGATAGATCTTTTAGACTGACTTAGATTAAGATAGAAGAGAATGAGCGGGGTAGATGAATTTTCTTTCCTTGCATGTCTGTGCTAGCATGAGATTGATTTTCAGGTTGAGTGACATTGTGTGCTAGCATGAGATTATATGTTACTGCTTTAAGATACATGTTTACCTGAATATATGATTTGAATTGGTATTATGTATCCTTAAATATGAATCAGATCGGATTCATGATCAGCAGTAAGATGATCATGATCAGAAAAGATTGGCACAGATTTGTACTATTGGGTTACTAATGTGTGTGGTAATCAGATGTACCTCCCAGAAGGATTTTGGAAACAGGCAGTACTTCGTATGAGCAGCCATATATACCAGAACCGCAGATAGATGTGTCAGTGACTCTGATGGAAACTAAGTTGGCAGAATTTCAGTTATTTCAGCCGCCGATTCTGAGTGGCACAGAGACGCCTGAAACGTGTCAGCACTGGGTTGAGGACATAGAGATATTGTTTGATCTACTGGATTGTACAGATGACCAAAGAGTTAAATTGGTATTTCACCAATTACAAGAGGCTGCCAGAAGTTGGTGGATTACAATTAAAAGAGTATTAGCACTACGTGGTACTGTGATCACGTGGGAAGTCTTCAAGACTGAATTCTATCAAAGATTTTTCTCCGCCTCGTACCGAGAAGATAAGAAAGCAGAATTTGAGAATTTAAGTCAAGGTCAATTGAATATTGATGATTATGCTGCTAAATTCTCTACTTTGTTGCGTTTTGCTCCTCATATGGCTAGGGATGATGAAGCTGTAGTGAATCAATTCATTAGAGGATTGAATTCGGAGATAGTTGCATTTATGAATCTACAACGACCCTATCACTTTGCTGATGTCCTGAGTAAAGCAAAGAGAGCAGAAGAGAGTCTGATTCGACAATTAACGAGGTTGTGTGTGAAGCAACCCCAGACACCACAATTCCCTTCGAGATTTGAACATGGCAGCACGAGTGGAAAGCAAGATTTGCTGAAAGCTCGGAAGAAACAGTTCAAGAAGTTAGGCAGTGGTTCCTCAAGTTCCAGTGGTTCCAGTCCGAGTTATACTGGAGTTTATTGCGCTAGGTGTGGAGGGAGACATCCCACCGAACAATGCCAGGGAGTGACTGGTAGATGCAATATCTGCGGACAACATGGGCATTTTGCTAGAGTGTGTCCTCAGAAGGGTTCCCAAAGGTTCTGGGGAGCAGGACCATCGGGTGGCAATGCGTGAGAAACAAACCCAGAAACTACAACAGGTACTATTCTTTATGATTATATTGCAGATGTATTGATATATACTAATGCATTCTTCATGAGTATCTGTGATTGAGTAGCATGGTGATATGCTATATTTATGGGGTCTGTTTGTGCTGTAGTATTGATTTCCTTACTGTTTGAAGGAATATGTTGATATCGGAGATTTCTGTGACATGTTAGATACTACAGTAGAATGAAACCGGGATTGGGTTAGATTATGATGTACTTGTGTTATATGATTTCGATCTCAGTATTGATATGTAATGCTAAACAAGTACAGAAATATTGTAGCATGTGTTCCAGAAATAGTAAGATTAAGACCAGATCTAGTTGATAAATGAGGATTTTCGATTCAGAAGTCCTTAGACAATTTTAGAGTTTAGGACTCGATTATTACAGAAAGGAACAGATGGCATCCTTATGTATTCAGTAGATCCACTGAAATCGAGCCTAAAATTTGATAGTAATATCATAATTGACTGGTTTTTTCTTAGATAAGATGTCAGATGGGTTCTCTATCAGAAAGAATTGACAGATTAAAGTATGGGCTAAGGAATCCAGTTGATTGTGTATTTCTCTTGAAGACATTTTAGTTCTGTTTCTGGTTTGACAGATTATATGTTCAGGGGTATTTTGAAGAATTATGCTTGTGATATCTATGATTCCGGGATATATCCACAGCATCTGATTGTTTATATTGAATATTTGAAGACTGGGTTAAATATTCCGAGAACTGTGATTATGTATATAGCAATGGGTCAGGTATGGATCCGAATGCAGTTATTGATACAGGTTTATATTCAGACTATGTGGTATCAGGAATGTCAGAATTAGCAGAATGTCAAAGATGTCAGAACTTTATTAGCGGGTTTGGGTAGAGTATCTTATTCTGATTATCTGATTCTCTTATTGTTATATCTGCTGAATATTATTATTGTTCTAAATCAGTATTTGAGACATTTTACATTGGTTGGGAGTATATTCTATTTGCAGATGAGTTATAGCAGTTGATCTGGGCAGTATGAAGATTGGTCAGCCAGCCAGAATGTATTATGTTATGAGTTTCTTAAACTCACTAGATCTGTATAAGTTCTTTCTGTTCAGAATTCGATGTAATATTACCGTTATTGTGAATCAGTGTAATACAGTTTATTGTAAACAGTTGAAATCAGAGATGAGTATCATTTACAGTAACAGATATGTGATTTTGTGTTTGTATCAGACAGACTGATTCTATTGTATGATATCAGAATGTTTCAGAATTGTTTCCAGCGTTTGATATGGTTAGTCAGAGCCGAATACCAGGTAGGTATTTCTTATTTATTTTATGTTATTAACTGATTTTGTACAGCATAGTTCGAATCTGAAATCTCAGGTATGTCAGAAATGCACAGTAGGGGATTCAGTTTTCTTTCAGATGATTCAGAAAGTATGATATTCGAACAGATAGTGTTGGTATAGACAGATGAGATCAGTTGGGACAGCAATTTATGTTGTAAGGTTGGTAGAAATGATACTGATATGCCTGAATCGCAAACAAAAGAAGTCAGAAAGCTAGGAATTAGAAGATTATTACCGACTTAGTATATTCCTGAATAGAAATGGGAGTACATTTCTATAGCTTTTGTAATGAAATTTCCACCATTTTCTGCAGATTGGGATATGGTATGATCGTGATTGATAGATTGTTCAATCTATATCAAGTAGATTGTATAAGAAGATGTACAAACAAAACTAGAAGACAGAGATCACTGTCAAAGAAATAATCAGATTGATGTGATTGTGATGAAGTTTGCACTTGTGGTAAATTATCTCATATCATAAGCCTTTGCTCTCAGACTTGTTACAAGATTGACAGGTAGTCAGCGTGTAGTAGTCAGATATTGAAAGATATTGATAGAACTCTAGTGCGGGATGTTAGCACTAGTTACCAAGATAGTGCAGAAGGAATAGATGTAGGAAACCAATGTCGGATGATGACGATTGGTATTTGGAGCCGAAGACGGAATATGTCCTTAATTGGAATAAACAGATGGAATAGCAACTACAGGTGGTATTGCTTTGTTATGGATTGCAATTGGCATAGTCGTGTGTGGTATAGCCAATAATATGGGATTGATTCGGCTAGTGAAATGAGTTTGGATGTTAAACTCTATTATACATTTCTTCTCTTATATTTGAATTGATTGCTTATGAGTTCGAGGACGAACTCAGATCTAAGAGGGGGAGAAATGTAATGCCCGAGATTTAATTATTTTAATTAGACATTGATTAATTGACGTGATCAAGGTTATACGAACTCAAATGAACCGATATAACAAGGCCGAGCGCCAATGTCTCGGTAATTCATAGTTCGGGCAGCAAGTGTGGCGCCCGGACGGTAGATTTCGACCGCCCGAGCGCCAATGGGGAAGCTCGGAGACAGAACTCCTCGCGCCCGGGCGGCAGATGTTTACCGCCCGAGCGCCGAGCTCGCGCCCGGGCGGAATTTTATTACCGCCCGAGCGCCAGTCGGCATTTGAAAAGGGTGACACGTTTCTCCAGCATGCAACGTGGGATGTATACAAATATATATATATATATGTTACTCTTCAGAATTCAGGAGCAAAGAACGAGAAGAAGTCGAGGAAGAATAAAGAATAATCCTTACACCTTTTCTGAGAAATCCGCCCGTTCGAATTAGAATCCGACTTCGGTACTGTATTCCTGTCAACGTAGGCTACGCAAGGACGTAAGTTTTATTACGTTTAGACAAGATTTGATTTTATGATGTTGTTAGAATTGAAGATGATTCAGATATAGTGTTTCTACTACCGTAGATATTGTAGAATCGAAGTCAGATTTAGAAACAGATTGTTTTTGGAATTGTTATGAATTTTAGAGTTGATTTGATTGAGATTGCTATCAGAATTATGCTGTTATTCATTTTACAGTGTACAGATACTGAAGTCATAGATTGTACTGAGATTTATTAGGAATTCTGGTATTATAATTGGGATGTTAAGACTGACGGGGTTACGAGACAGTATTGTTATGCCGTCAAGATATCAGTTTAATCAGATTGATCAGTTTCAGTATTGGTTTCTGTTATCTTGTGATATTGTTGATATGAATCAGATTGTAGTTTATTCAGATATCGACTAGACAGATTGTGAATTGGATTACACATTGATACAGTGTATTGGTTCTTGACATTACAGATCAGATATGGACAAATTCGACTTCGAGACGTCTTCTTCATCAGATCAGGAAGATAAAGGTATAATTCATGTGATATTCGGGAAGAACAACTCAATTGAGATCGCGTTGAGTTGCCCAATAAATCACATACTATACTCTTGTTTTATGTTTTATATGATTATGCTATGATTACAGATTGTTATTCATGCATTAAGATAGGACAGTCTGGAGATCAGGCAGACTCTAGACGTTTGGCGATATCACAGCTCTGGGGAAGATCACCGCCCCTTTGTAGATGCGGATACAGATCAGGCCGAAGTCTAGGAATAAGACGTACAGCACCTCGAGTGGTGGGTAGGTGACAGCCAGTGACGTCTTATTCACCCCGGGATCCCTAGAGTTTTAGATTGAGTCGAGTCTAGACATGATTTGATTAGGGTTGCATACGCATGTGGATGTGGCTCCTAGATCATGGGACCCATCATTATTGTTTTCAGTGTGCTAGCATGTATTATGATTAAGATTGTTTAGGGGTATGTTTATCTGATCTGAGTTGCATGCTTGTCCTGATTAGATTTCATAGCTTATGAAATCTAAGGTTTTGCTTTGACATGTTTTATGAATTAGTTTGTTTATATACATGCTTACCATGTTTTATACTGGGATTTGTTCTCACCGGAGCTATCCGGCTGTCATCTTGTTTTGTATGTGTGCATGACGGCAGGTGGGGCAGGATCAGGGTCAAGATGATGAGGAGAGAAGAACGAAATAGCGTGGTGATTCCGGACTTGGAGTAGAGTTGATTTTAATACTTGAAATTAGTATTTGAACCCTAGACTTAGTTGTACAGTTTTGTATTTTAATACTGAAATGTATTTTATATATAGACATGTATATTATGTTAGATTCCATTACCTTCCGCAGTTTTATTTTAAAAAGAAATTTTTTTTAGACCCTGTTTTATCTTAATTGATAATTAAATCCCAACGATGATTAAGAAGATGATTAGCGTCCGGGTCCCCACAACATCAGCATAATATACAAACATAGGATACAACATTTCTTGTTTTAATCCATCCTTTGTAAACTAGTAGTGAAATACAGTACAAGATAAAAGTAATTCTACTAGTCCATCTGCTAGGCCCGTGATCACCACGCTATGTCCATCGCTCATCTCTGTCTCGACCCAGATCCTGCCCCACCTGTTGTTATGCACACATACAGACATAACAACAGCCGGAAAACCGGTGAGAACAAATCCCAGTATAAACATGTATACATGCAATAAACAATCTAAAACATGAAACATGTTAATATGAATGTCATTCATATATAATCATGCAATGCAAGTCTAATCATGTCTAGATGCGACTCGACTAAAACTCTAGGGATCCCGTTGTGAATAAGACGTCACTGACTGTCACCTACCCTACCAATCGTGGTGCTGTACGTCTTATTCCTAGATTTCGGCCTGATCTGTATCCACGTCTACAAAGGGGCGGTGATCTTCCCCTAAGCTGAGATATCGCCGAACATCTAGTAGTCTGCCTGATCTCCAGACTGCCCTATCTTAATGCATGAATACAAAATCTGTAAACAAGCATAATGCAATGCTACATGATCTGTAAACAAAACATAGCAAGATCTGCATACAAGTTCTATAAACAAATATATAACAATCATAATCATATCAAGGTATGAACAATAAAACAAGTATGTGATTTTGGGTTGGGAAACTCAAATGTGATCTCATTTGAGTCGTGATTCCCCAAACAAAACATGTACTATACCTTTCGTCGCACAATCGCTGTCACAGTCGTCAAGACGAATCTGAAATAGAAATGTTGATATACAATCTATCAATCTCTAATCTAAATCAACACATATCCAAGTCACTACGTGATCTCAATACATTTCGACGGCATAACGACGTAATTCTCGATACCGGTCAATCCAAATCTTAACAGATATCAACACTATCTCATTCTCAATCATTCTCATTCATAATCCAATACAATATCCATCCAAAACACAATAATTCTGCCCCAATAATTCATAAACCATACTAAAATTCATAGGAAATGCATATGATATCCGATAATCGATCCGTTTACGGTTCTACAACCTCTACCATTTCAAGAACATAGTATGAAGTTCAATTCATCATTTTCCCATCACCTAAATAGCAAAACATGCTGGAATTGAATGAAACTTACATTACTTTGTAGCTAATATGGAGGGGAGTTCAAAATCGCAATCGGATTAAAGTTTGGATATGAAAACCTTGCACTAATTAACTTTGAAATGAAAGAATCTTCTTTCTCCCTTGAATCTCTCTCTCTCTCGGTTTTGGCTTCTGAAATGGCAAGGAATAGAGACAACACATTTAAATTTGCATGGCAAGGACACTTGGCCTTTTCCTTATGCTGCACGTCTCGCGCATATTTAACACTCGCGCATTTGCGCCACTCAACTCGCGCATATGCGCCAACGTTTCTGGACGCTCCGCGCATATGCGCCACTAAACTCGCGCATATGCGCCAATGTTTCTGGACGCTCCGCGCATATGCGCCACTACTCTCGCGCAGATGCGCCAATGCTACTGGCCTGCTCGCGCATGTGCGCGCATTTCTTCGTGCATGTGCG
The DNA here is from genome assembly GCF_022965805.1 of Primulina eburnea. Classification (NCBI taxonomy): domain Eukaryota; kingdom Viridiplantae; phylum Streptophyta; class Magnoliopsida; order Lamiales; family Gesneriaceae; genus Primulina; species Primulina eburnea. The sequence goes on from NW_027331012.1 coordinate 132,779, forward strand.
CCATAGCTTCTGTAACGTCCTGTCATTTTTATTGCTTCAAAAGTACTAGAATATATATATATATATATATTTTTTTTTTTACATTAAATTTTCTGCTACATACATTTTCCACATGAAAAATATTTTACCCTTTTAAAATAAAGTATCAACCATCTAGCATTTTAAAATCAAGTGCAATAGTCATAAAATGAAATCATCAACTGTTTTACCAAACCCAACAATCAATAATTTGAAAAGTATAGCCCATACTAAATCTCTAAAAAATCCCTCACAAAGCATAAATAAATAGTCTTAAAAACTTTAATCATAAAATCAAAAAGCATAATGCGGAAATGACGCGCCGGTCCTCGGGTTGTGTGCACCTCCAGCCCAGTAGAATCATCCGTCAAGAACCCCTTCAATACCACCTGCATCCATCACACCTAATGAGTCTAAAGACTCAACACCCCATAATCTTGATAACGAGTAGTAATAATAAAATCGCATGCAACAGTGAAATTACTTTTAAGTAAAAATAACATTTCATGACATGAAAACATGATATCTTTTTCTTTAACATGACGTGACATGACATAAATCCTTGAGCATGAATCATGAGTAAAATCGTTTTCTTTTGTTGAATTCAGATCGTTAATTGTGACTTCCCTGACATGACATGAACGATGGATCCATCTAGCTAACCACAGTACTGGGCGGCGAGGGACACCAGCAACACTCTCACCGGTCAACTGGGCCCTGGCCTATCATGATCGAATAAAAATACGCTCGTCGGGGCTCCCTCGGGGGCCTTTTCCCAGTACATGGGTTCCCTCTGGGGCCTTTTCCCCTCACGTCATTCTCATTCTTAACGTTACCATAAAACTTGATACCCTGAATTCGCAATGATAGAAACACGATCGTCGGGCTCCCACTGGGACCATAACCCTCACGACGTAACCACCATTAACGAACTAGTCACAATAACTTCACATCCTTCAACGTTTTCATTCGCATCACTTAGAAAATCCGTGAATAATGTTTATGTTTTCCTTTTCGAAACCAAGAATGCAACGTGTATTTTAAATGTCTTCTTTAATTCATAAAAATTCCTTTTGACATTTAAAAATCATAATTAAATCATGAGAAATACATAAACATTTAAAATCATCATAAATAACATGAAAATAGCCTTTCGGGCACTGCCATGGCCTTTACTAATTTTCCGGTGTAAAAAGACCGTTTTACCCCTGGAGTCGACTTTTTACGAATTCGACTATTTTCTTGATTTCATGACTCTAAAATGTCCCAAATAATTATTTAAGCTTACTTGAATTTTCTCATATTTTTATTTGGCTTAAATCAATGACTTTTAATTTATTCTTTAAATGAGACGTATTAATGCGGTTTAATCCCGAAAAATCCCAAACTTTCATATAAAATTCCCAAATTAAAAACTTAGACTTATAATAATTATTTAAGCTTAAATCTAATTTTTCATAATTTTATAAGGCCTAAAACTAGACTTTTCAATTAACTCGTTAACTAGCGTTTCGTGCGACGATTAAATTCCGAATAAATCCAAAACTCAGTATCCCAAATTTTAAACATAGCATTTTTATGATTTATTCTACCCTCCCAAGTCATGAGCCACCCCCGTGGACCCTTAGATTCAATTTTTGTTCTTAAATTCTCGTTTTTGACACGTCATCGAACCACCCGAGCCATCTCTCGATTTACTCGAGCCACGCCCGAGCCACCCCAAGCCAAAACCTATCCAACCCATCTAGGCCCCATACTGTTCAATCCCAGCCCGAAAAACACGGCCCGGCCCACTCAAAAACCCGCTGGAAAGTGAACACAAAATCTGTGTACTTGTGCATGAGTCTCCTAGTATGTGTAGGTATCCTAACTAGTCTAGGACTCTTCCAAACAAGCCACCACCGAGCCCACACGACTCTAACCTTCCCTGGACCACGCCCAAACCATGCCCAGACCAACCCAACCCCTAGAACCCAGCAGCGAAGCCACCTGAGTTCAGCAGCAAACCTGCGCTTGATGGCTTTCCTTCACGGTTTGCACTCTTGGTTCGAGCTAGCAGCAAGCCAGCCGCCCCAGCCCCTGAACCAACCTTTCAAGCACCATACTAGGACTCTTAGGACTCACCCTTGCCCAGCCCCTGAGCCACAAACCGAGCCCATACTTCCCTGCAAGCCAGCGCAGCTTCTGCGCGTGACTTTGAAGACTCTCGGGTAGGAGTCCTTCTTGGCAAGGACTCCTCCCAGCCCACTAACTCGAGCCCTAGCATGGCTAGGCCCCCTTCTCAGACCCCTCACGAGACTCTATCCCAGTCCTGGTCCAGTCGAACCAAGCCAAGCCACCAGCTCAAGAAGCCCGATCACCTAAGATGCACGGTTTCAAACATGCTTCCAGCTTACGTGTTTTCGTTTGTGCAGGGTATTTGGTGATGAACTAGGACTCTAATATTCATGAAAATCAGTACTTGATTCGGTCCTAAACATGTCAGCTCCTTACACAATACATAAACATGATTTTGGTAGTAAAAACTCAAGTTTTGAACCCCTCCAACCACCTTGACAACAACCTGCAGGTCCCAGCTTTTATTCATGAACGTGCAGTGTTTTGTGTGTGTCTAGGGACCTTTAAAACGTGTAAAAACACCCCTCACACCTATCCTAATCATGGCAGCCCCTTCTACAATGTAAAAACATGATTTTGGAAAGCAAAAACACAAGTTTACCACATGTATATGCAATAATCCGAAAATATTCATAAGAAAATCATAACTTCATGCAAACATAATTTAAAACAATAATATGATGTGATAGACGAGAAAAAGGAGATGTATGGCGTGCCTTTGCGTTTTATACGCACGAATAATCGTTGACGACGAAGAACGGATCGAACCTTGGCTAACCTTACCTTGAACTCCTTCGAAAACTCTTCTAAGAGTTGTGTGTGTTGTGTCGTGTGTGTTGTGTGTCTTTGGGGAGAGTATTCTCAATTTAAAAGAGTGTGTGGCCAAGTACTTGAGGGAACAAAAGGTTTGTTGTTTGTTGGGGAAAGGACCGTGAGTTTAAGAGGGTGGGGAAGAGTTTTAATTGAAAGGGGTGTGGCCAAGAGTTAGCTGGTGGAAATTGTTTGATTGAATTGGGGAGGTGGGCGTGGGGTTGAATGGGTTATGGGATGGGGTTTTGGCCTTAAATAATAATTAGTAACACTAACAAAAGTTTAGGCCCATTAATAACTTAATTAAGCCTACTTATCCCATTAGTGTTAGTTTAAAATATTTAAAAATAACTTTGTTTAAATAAAGTTTGTGAATTTATTAGCCGGTTTGCCAAAACGTTCGTATTTTTGTTGAAAATCCAACACCGATAAAATTTACGTCCCGGCGTATAAAATTACCTCAAAACTCCTTATTTTCAAAAATAAGAAAAAACATCGCTCATATTTTAAATAATTAAAAACAACTATATAATAAAAACATTTTCTATTTTTCAGCTATCGGTCTCCGTTCCTCGATCGCAACTCGAATAACCTTTTAAAAATACATTTTAATGCAATAATGTAGAAAAATATATTTTAAACATGCAAATATGCACAACATAATTAATTAATGCAACTAAAACAATTAATTAAAATACAGGAGAATTTAATAATTTATATGCATGTGGTTCACGTAGACCTTAAAATTTTTCGGGGCGTTACAATCTTCCCCCCTTAAATTGAATTTCGTCCTCGAAATTAGAACTTACCAAATAGATCTGGATAGCGACTCTTCAAGTCCCTCTCAGTTTCCGAAGTAGATTCCTCTTCCGAGTGATTCAACCACTTGACCTTGACCATTGGAATGACTTTGTTTCGCAATCGTCTTTCTTGTCTTGCTAAGATCTGGACAGGTCTTTCTTCATAGGTCATATTTGGAGTTAATTGAAGAGGTTCATAATTAAGCACATGTGACGGATTCGACATGTACTTTCGCAACATTGAAATGTGGAACACATTGTGAACTCCTGCAAGCGCTGGTGGAAATGCCACTCTATAAGCTAGTGTCCCAATCCTCTCCAGAATCTCAAACGGACCTATAAATCTTGGACTAAGCTTGCCTTTCTTGCCAAAGCGCATGACACCCTTCATAGGTGCTATTTTTACAAATACATGGTCACCCGCTGCAAACTCTAAGTCCCTTCGTCTTTTGTCCGCATAACTCTTTTGTCGGCTTTGTGCAGTCTTCATTCTCTCACGAATTTTGACTACAAGCGCGGCAGTCTCTTCAATCACATCAGTACCAATATCTCTTCTTTCCCCAACCTCATCCCAATGAATAGGAGATCTACATTTTCTTCTATAAAGTGCCTCAAAAGGAGCCATCCCGATAGATGATTGGAAACTATTATTGTAGGTGAACTCCACTAGAGGTAACTTTGGTTCCCAACTGCCTTGGAAATCAATAACACATGCTCGCAGTAGATCTTCCAAAATCTGTATAACTCTTTCTGACTGACCATCGGTTTGAGGATGGAACGCTGTACTGAACAATAACTTGGTCCCCATCGCTGCATGCAGACTTTTCCAAAAAGATGACGTGAATCTCGGATCCCTGTCAGAAACAATAGATACAGGAATCCCATGCAGACGAACTATCTCTCGAATATACAAGTCGGCGTACTGAATCATGGTGAATGTCGTCTTAATAGGTAGAAAATGCGCTGATTTCGTAAGACGATCTACTATCACCCAAATGGCATTCAAACCCTTAACGGTCTTTGGCAATCCCATTACAAAGTCCATAGTGATATTTTCCCATTTCCACTCGGGAATAGGGAGTTGCTTCAATTTCCCCGCTGGTCTTTGATGCTCTGCTTTGACTTGTTGACAAGTCAAACACTCGGATATAAATCTCATAATGTCCCTCTTCATGCCTGGCCACCAATATAACAACTGCAAGTCTTTGTACATCTTTGTACTTCCCGGATGGATGGAGTAAGGTGTGTCATGGGCTTCCTTCATAATAAGATCTCTCAAGGAATCATCACTAGGAACCCATAGACGATCTCGATAGCGAACTAAACCATCCACTACTGAATATAAATTCTGGCCCTTGGCTTCATCTCTAGCTCTCCACTTTTGCAACTGCTTATCAGTGGACTGTCCATCTCGAATTCTATCTCTCAAAGTCGACTGGACTGATAATGTGGCAAGATTTGGGGACTCGTCCCTAGCATACACTGTAAGCTCAAACCGCTGTATCTCGGACTGCAACGGTTTTTGGAGTGATAATTGAGTGATAACTGCTGCCTTTCTGCTCAAAGCGTCTGCCACTACATTAGCTTTTCCCGGATGGTAGCAAATGTCACAATCATAGTCTTTCACTAACTCAAGCCATCTGCGCTGTCTCATATTCAACTCCTTTTGGATGAAGAAGTATTTCAAACTTTTATGATCGGTGAATATCTTGCACTTCTCCCCATAAAGGTAGTGTCTCCAGATTTTTAGTGCAAAGACTACTGCCGCAAGCTCAAGATCATGAGTAGGGTAGTTCTTTTCATGAATTTTCAGCTGCCTCGATGCATAGGCGATAACTCGGTCGTTTTGCATCAGAACTGCGCCCAAACCAAGTTTAGAAGCGTCGGTAAAAAGAACATACTCCCCTTGCCCCGATGGCATAGATAACACTGGTGCTGATATCAAGGCTTGCTTCAACTTGTCAAAACTGTCTTGACACTCGGGTCCCCAAATGAACTTTGCATTTTTCTTTGTCAAGGCGGTCATAGGTACCGCTATAGATGAGAACTCCTGTATAAACTTGCGATAATAGCCAGCTAGTCCCAAGAAACTGCGGATCTCGGTGACACTCTTTGGTACTGGCCATTCTTTTACGGCTTCCACTTTACTCGGATCAACTTCCACGCCATCACTAGAAATGATGTGGCCTAAGAACGCCACTCTATCAAGCCAAAACTCGCACTTGCTGAACTTGGCATAAAGCTTCCTGTCTTGCAGTACCTGCAGTGCGATCCTCAAATGACGGCTATGCTCCTCTCTGCTCTTGGAATAGATCAATATATCATCAATGAAGACAATAATAAACTGATCCAGATATGGCTGAAATACGCGATTCATGAGATCCATGAATATCGCTGGCGCATTGGTCAACCCAAATGGCATGACCATAAACTCATAGTGCCCATATCTCGTGCGAAATGTCGTCTTGTGTACATCTGACTCTTTTACCTTCAATTGATGGTATCCAGATCGCAGATCAATCTTAGAAAATACCGATGCTCCTTGCAACTGATCAAATAAATCTTCAATTCTTGTCAGTGGATACTTATTTTTTATAGTGACCCTATTAAGCTCTCGATAATCAATGCAAAGACGCATGCTGCCATCTTTCTTTTTCACAAATAATACCGGAGCTCCCCATGGAGAGTAACTAGGACGAATGAAACCCTTGTCTAGCAATTCTTCGATTTGATCTTTTAGCTCTTTCATTTCGGCAGGTGCTAGACGATAAGGTGCTTTTGATATAGGAACTGTGCCCGGCGTTAGATCAATAGAGAACTCCACTTCACGGTCGGGCGGAATGCCAGAGACGTCCTCGGGAAAGACGTTAGGAAAATCTCTCACAATATCAACCTCTTCTAAATTCTGACTGAAAGATGCACGTGCAGTAGTGACACATGCTAGGAAAGCTTGGCATCCACGCTTAATAAGCTTCCTCGCACATAGACAAGAGATAATGTGCGGCATTTGCTTGTTTCTCGCCGCCTCAAAGACAAAAGATTTACCACTAGGCGGCCTAATAGATACTGATCGCTGACGAAAATCAATCAAAGCTTCATTCGCTGATAGCCAATCCATCCCAAGTATAATATCGAATTCGGGCATAGGAAGCACGATAAGGTCTGCCCGAACAACATCTTTGAATAACCGAAGCTCCAGATTCTTAACAATCTTAGATGTGAGCATAAGATTACCGGAAGGGATAGTAACTTTGAAACCCAAACCCATATCTTGAGGAGTAATATTCAATCTTTTGATGAAGGTTTCAGATATGAAAGAATGTGTAGCTCCTGAATCTAGCAATGCATAGGTAGCTACACCTAGAATGACGATCCTCCCTGCGGCAAAAGATTTCTTTTAAATCTTTTCATTTTGAATCTTAACGATTTATTATCATTAATTCCCAAAGTTATATGAAGATTTCGTATTGGACTTAAACATTTCTTGAAAAATTTCATTTTAGCCCTCTAATTTTCTAAAATTTCACATTTAACCCCAATAATTTCGAAATCCCCTAAAAATCCCTTAGTTATGATTTTCTTTAACTTTTGGCCCTAAATTTTATATTTGGAATGAAAACATCCATAAAATATGGCACAAAATTAACATCATTTTTTATGATTTCTAAAATCATAACTTAAATCCAGCTAATTAGAACATACAACCTAATTTCCACAAGGTTAAATCTTGTTCCCAAATCAACTTTAATAACCAATTTAATTTTTCATGCAATAATAAGCAATATAAAAATGTTAAATGACTAGGTTACCCGTAATGAATGTAGTGTCTGCCTCTTCCTCAGCTTCCTCGGCATTCATAACATAAGCTCGGGCCGTAGTAGCTGCTTTCCTCTTTGGGCACTCGATAGCTCTGTGTCCAGGCTCCTTGCAGTAGAAACATTTAAATGATCCCCATTCACATTTGCCCAGATGTAGGCGGTTGCATTCCTTGCATGGCTGTCTCTCAGCAGGCTTGGGTGCTCCTGGAATTTGTGGCTTTGGTGGAGCTGGCTTTATGGCTGGACCTTGGGGTTTTTGAGACCCTTGAGGTCTAGGGGAACCCATATATGGCTTTTTATTCGGCTGATTATTATTCTGAAAGTGTTGTCTCTTGCGCTGAATCTCAAAATCGATGTCCTTCAAAGACTGTTCAGACTGGAAAGCATAAGTGACGGCAGTAGAATAATCCAAAGGACGCATCATCATAACATTATTCCGGATGGTAGGTCGTAGACCATCCATAAAGTGTCTAAGCTTCTCTTCAGCATCCCTGGCAATAAGGGGTACAAAATGACAACCCCTATCAAACTTCTTGACAAACTCACCAACAGTCGAGTCTCCCTGACGGAGGCTCATAAACTCTCTCTTCAGCCGTCCTCTAACATCAACAGTAAAATACTTCTCATAAAATATTGTCTTGAATTGAGCCCAAGTAAGAGTATCAGGGTCAACACCGTGCTCGGCTCCTTCCCACCATAAAGAAGCATCGTCCCTAAAGAGGTAAGTGGTACACCTCACCCGGTCCGCATCCCTCATATCTAGATAGCGAAAGTGTACCTCCAGTGAACGAATCCAACCCTCTGCAGCAAAAGGATCGGTAGTGCCAGAAAATTACTTCGGCCCTAGCCTCCGGAATTGCTCAAAAATATCATGTTGTGGCCTAGGTGGCTGCTGTAACTGCTGCTGCTGTATTTGTTGCAACTGCTGCTGCAACTGCTGCTGCTGTAACTGTTGCTGCTGTAACTGTTGCTCGAAGAGACGAGCCATCCCCTCTAATGCACAAGTAGCAGGATCCCCTGGTGGTGGTGGTGTATTTCCTTGATGATTCATACTGTTTTCGGCTTGGTTTCCATTAACGGGGGCACGTCTAGGAGGCATTTTATCTGAACGTTTTCCAAATTCTAACGTAATCAACATGCATTTAAATCTAAGTTCTCTAACCATGTGACATATCCTATCCCATATAGCAATTTAAACATGCAAAGCGTAAAGACAACAAAAAAAAAAAAAAATGTTCGTAAAAAAAATACAATAAGCATAATATTCATGAAGTCATCCAGGTAACAACATACTGAATCATATAAAGCAAGTAAAAAAATTACAACTTTGAGGCTTGACGACTGATCTGTCCGGTGCTGATGGTGACACAACCCTTTACAGGAGGACCTTTGCTCTGATACCAACTGTAACGTCCTGTCATTTTTATTGCTTCAAAAGTACTAGAATATATATATATATATATATATATATATATATATATATATAAATATATATATATATATTTTTTTTTTTTTACATTAAATTTTCTGCTACATACATTTTCCACATGAAAAATATTTTACCCTTTTAAAATAAAGTATCAACCATCTAGCATTTTAAAATCAAGTGCAATAGTCATAAAATGAAATCATCAACTGTTTTACCAAACCCAACAATCAATAATTTGAAAAGTATAGCCCATACTAAATCTCTAAAAAAATCCCTCACAAAGCATAAATAAATAGTCTTAAAAACTTTAATCATAAAATCAAAAAGCATAATGCGGAAATGACGCGTCGGTCCTCGGGTTGTGTGCACCTCCAGCCCAGTAGAATCATCCGTCAAGAACCCCGTCAATACCACCTGCATCCATCACACCTAATGAGTCTAAAGACTCAACACCCCATAATCTTGATAACGAGTAGTAATAATAAAATCGCATGCAACAGTGAAATTACTTTTAAGTAAAAATAACATTTCATGACATGAAAACATGATATCTTTTTCTTTAACATGACGTGACATGACATAAATCCTTGAGCATGAATCATGAGTAAAATCGTTTTCTTTTGTTGAATTCAGATCGTTAATTGTGACTTCCCTGACATGACATGACATGACATGAACGATGGATCCATCTAGCTAACCACAGTACTGGGCGGCGGGGGACACCAGCAACACTCTCACCGGTCAACTGGGCCCTGGCCTATCATGATCGAATAGAAATACGCTCGTCGGGGCTCCCTCGGGGGCCTTTTCCCAGTACATGGGTTCCCTCTGGGCCCTTTTCCCCTCACGTCATTCTCATTCTTAACGTTACCATAAAACTTGATACCCTGAATTCGCAATGATAGAAACACGATCGTCGGGCTCCCACTGGGACCATAACCCTCACGACGTAACCACCATTAACGAACTAGTCACAATAACTTCACATCCTTCAACGTTTTCATTCGCATCACTTAGAAAATCCGTGAATAATGTTTATGTTTTCCTTTTCGAAACCAAGCATGCAACGTGTATTTTAAATGTCTTCTTTAATTCATAAAAATTCCTTTTGACATTTAAAAATCTTAATTAAATCATGAGAAATCTATAAACATTTAAAATCATCATAAATAACATGAAAATAGCCTTTCGGGCACTGCCATGGCCTTTACTAATTTTCCGGTGTAAAAAGACCGTTTTACCCCTGGAGTCGACTTTTTACGAATTCGACTATTTTCTTGATTTCATGACTCTAAAATGTCCCAAATAATTATTTAAGCTTACGTGAATTTTCTCATATTTTTATTTGGCATAAATCAATGACTTTTAATTTATTCTTTAAATGAGACGTATTAATGCGGTTTAATCCCGAAAAATCCCAAACTTTCATATAAAATTCCCAAATAAAAAACTTAGACTTATAATAATTATTTAAGCTTAAATCTAATTTTTCATAATTTTATAAGGCCTAAAACTAGACTTTTCAATTAACTCGTTAACTAGCGTTTCGTGCGACGATTAAATTCCGAATAAATCCAAAACTAATTATTTTGATCCCAAATTTTAAACATAGCATTTTTATGATTTATTCTACCCTCCCAAGTCATGAGCCACCCCCGTGGACCCTTAGATTCAATTTTTGTTCTTAAATTCTCGTTTTTGACACGTCATCGAACCACCCGAGCCATCTCTCGATTTACTCGAGCCACGCCCGAGCCACCCCAAGCCAAAACCTATCCAACCCATCTAGGCCCCATACTGTTCAATCCCAGCCCGAAAAACACGGCCCGGCCCACTCAAAAACCCGCTGGAAAGTGAACACAAAATCTGTGTACTTGTGCATGAGTCTCCTAGTATGTGTAGGTATCCTAACTAGTCTAGGACTCTTCCAAACAAGCCACCACCGAGTCCACACGACTCTAACCTTCCCTGGACCACGCCCAAACCATGCCCAGACCAACCCAACCCCTAGAACCCAGCAGCGAAGCCACCTGAGTTCAGCAGCAAACCTGCGCTTGATGGCTTTCCTTCACGGTTTGCACTCTTGGTTCGAGCTAGCAGCAAGCCAGCCGCCCCAGCCCCTGAACCAACCTTTCAAGCACCATACTAGGACTCTTAGGACTCACCCTTGCCCAGCCCCTGAGCCACAAACCGAGCCCCTACTTCCCTGCAAGCCAGCGCAGCTTCTGCGCGTGACTTTGAAGACTCTCGGGTAGGAGTCCTTCTTGGCAAGGACTCCTCCCAGCCCACTAACTCGAGCCCTAGCGTGGCTAGGCCCCCTTCTCAGACCCCTCACGAGACTCTATCCCAGTCCTGGTCCAGTCGAACCAAGCCAAGCCACCAGCTCAAGAAGCCCGATCACCTAAGATGCACGGTTTCAAACATGCTTCCAGCTTACGTGTTTTCGTTTGTGCAGGGTATTTGGTGATGAACTAGGACTCTAATATTCATGAAAATCAGTACTTGATTCGGTCCTAAACATGTCAGCTCCTTACACAATACATAAACATGATTTTGGTAGTAAAAACTCAAGTTTTGAACCCCTCCAACCACCTTGACAACAACCTGCAGGTCCCAGCTTTTATTCATGAACGTGCAGTGTTTTGTGTGTGTCTAGGGACCTTTAAAACGTGTAAAAACACCCCTCACACCTATCCTAATCATGGCAGCCCCTTCTACAATGTAAAAACATGATTTTGGAAAGCAAAAACACAAGTTTACCACATGTATATGCAATAATCCGAAAATATTCATAAGAAAATCATAACTTCATGCAAACATAATTTAAAACAATAATATGATGTGATAGACGAGAAAAAGGAGATGTATGGTGTGCCTTTGCGTTTTATACGCACGAATAATCGTTGACGACGAAGAACGGATCGAACCTTGGCTAACCTTACCTTGAACTCCTTCGAAAACTCTTCTAAGAGTTGTGTGTGTTGTGTCGTGTGTGTTGTGTGTCTTTGGGGAGAGTATTCTCAATTTAAAAGAGTGTGTGGCCAAGTACTTGAGGGAACAAAAGGTTTGTTGTTTGTTGGGGAAAGGACCGTGAGTTTAGGAGGGTGGGGAAGAGTTTTAATTGAAAGGGGTGTGGCCAAGAGTTAGCTGGTGGAAATTGTTTGATTGAATTGGGGAGGTGGGCGTGGGGTTGAATGGGTTATGGGATGGGGTTTTGGCCTTAAATAATAATTAGTAACACTAACAAAAGTTTAGGCCCATTAATAACTTAATTAAGCCTACTTATCCCATTAGTGTTAGTTTAAAATATTTAAAAATAACTTTGTTTAAATAAAGTTTGTGAATTTATTAGCCGGTTTGTCAAAACGTTCGTATTTTTGTTGAAAATCCAACACCGATAAAATTTACGTCCCGGCGTATAAAATCACCTCAAAACTCCTTATTTTCAAAAATAAGAAAAAACATCGCTCATATTTTAAATAATTAAAAACAACTATATAATAAAATCATTTTCTATTTTTCAGCTATCGGTCTCCGTTCCTCGATCGCAACTCGAATAACCTTTTAAAAATACATTTTAATGCAATAATGTAGAAAAATATATTTTAAACATGCAAATATGCACAACATAATTAATTAATGCAACTAAAACAATTAATTAAAATACAGGAGAATTTAATAATTTATATGCATGTGGTTCACGTAGACCTTAAAATTTTTCGGGGCGTTACAATCTTCCCCCCTTAAATTGAATTTCGTCCTCGAAATTAGAACTTACCAAATAGATCTGGATAGCAACTCTTCAAGTCCCTCTCAGTTTCCCAAGTAGATTCCTCTTCCGAGTGATTCAACCACTTGACCTTGACCATTGGAATGACTTTGTTTCGCAATCGTCTTTCTTGTCTTGCTAAGATCTGGACAGGTCTTTCTTCATAGGTCATATTTGGAGTTAATTGAAGAGGTTCATAATTAAGCACATGTGACGGATTCGACATGTACTTTCGCAACATTGAAATGTGGAACACATTGTGAACTCCTGCAAGCGCTGGTGGAAATGCCACTCTATAAGCTAGTGTCCCAATCCTCTCCAGAATCTCAAACGGACCTATAAATCTTGGACTAAGCTTGCCTTTCTTGCCAAAGCGCATGACACCCTTCATAGGTGCTATTTTTACAAATACATGGTCACCCGCTGCAAACTCTAAGTCCCTTCGTCTTTTGTCCGCATAACTCTTTTGTCGGCTTTGTGCAGTCTTCATTCTCTCACGAATTTTGACTACAAGCGCGGCAGTCTCTTCAATCACATCAGTACCAATATCTCTTCTTTCCCCAACCTCATCCCAATGAATAGGAGATCTACATTTTCTTCTATAAAGTGCCTCAAAAGGAGCCATCCCGATAGATGATTGGAAACTATTATTGTAGGTGAACTCCACTAGAGGTAACTTTGGTTCCCAACTGCCTTGGAAATCAATAACACATGCTCGCAGTAGATCTTCCAAAATCTGTATAACTCTTTCTGACTGACCATCGGTTTGAGGATGGAACGCTGTACTGAACAATAACTTGGTCCCCATCGCTGCATGCAGACTTTTCCAAAAAGATGACGTGAATCTCGGATCCCTGTCAGAAACAATAGATACAGGAATCCCATGCAGACGAACTATCTCTCGAATATACAAGTCGGCGTACTGAATCATGGTGAATGTCGTCTTAATAGGTAGAAAATGCGCTGATTTCGTAAGACGATCTACTATCACCCAAATGGCATTCAAACCCTTAACGGTCTTTGGCAATCCCATTACAAAGTCCATAGTGATATTTTCCCATTTCCACTCGGGAATAGGGAGTTGCTTCAATTTCCCCGCTGGTCTTTGATGCTCTGCTTTGACTTGTTGACAAGTCAAACACTCGGATATAAATCTCATAATGTCCCTCTTCATGCCTGGCCACCAATATAACAACTGCAAGTCTTTGTACATCTTTGTACTTCCCGGATGGATGGAGTAAGGTGTGTCATGGGCTTCCTTCATAATAAGATCTCTCAAGGAATCATCACTAGGAACCCATAGACGATCTCGATAGCGAACTAAACCATCCACTACTGAATATAAATTCTGGCCCTTGGCTTCATCTCTAGCTCTCCACTTCTGCAACTGCTTATCAGTGGACTGTCCATCTCGAATTCTATCTCTCAAAGTTGACTGGACTGATAATGTGGCAAGATTTGGGGACTCGCCCCTAGCATACACTGTAAGCTCAAACCGCTGTATCTCGGACTGCAACGGTTTTTGGAGTGATAATTGAGTGATAACTGCTGCCTTTCTGCTCAAAGCGTCTGCCACTACATTAGCTTTTCCCGGATGGTAGCTAATGTCACAATCATAGTCTTTCACTAACTCAAGCCATCTGCGCTGTCTCATATTCAACTCCTTTTGGATGAAGAAGTATTTCAAACTTTTATGATCGGTGAATATCTTGCACTTCTCCCCATAAAGGTAGTGTCTCCAGATTTTTAGTGCAAAGACTACTGCTGCAAGCTCAAGATCATGAGTAGGGTAGTTCTTTTCGTGAATTTTCAGCTGCCTCGATGCATAGGCGATAACTCGGTCGTTTTGCATCAGAACTGCGCCCAAACCAAGTTTAGAAGCGTCGGTAAAAAGAACATACTCCCCTTGCCCCGATGGCATAGATAACACTGGTGCTGATATCAAGGCTTGCTTCAACTTGTCAAAACTGTCATGACACTCGGGTCCCCAAATGAACTTTGCATTTTTCTTTGTCAAGGCGGTCATAGGTACCGCTATAGATGAGAACTCCTGTATAAACTTGCGATAATAGCCAGCTAGTCCCAAGAAACTGCGGATCTCGGTGACACTCTTTGGTACTGGCCATTCTTTTACGGCTTCCACTTTACTCGGATCAACTTCCACGCCATCACTAGAAATGATGTGGCCTAAGAACGCCACTCTATCAAGCCAAAACTCGCACTTGCTGAACTTGGCATAAAGCTTCCTGTCTTGCAGTACCTGCAGTGCGATCCTCAAATGACGGCTATGCTCCTCTCTGCTCTTGGAATAGATCAATATATCATCAATGAAGACAATAATAAACTGATCCAGATATGGCTGAATTACGCGATTCATGAGATCCATGAATATCGCTGGCGCATTGGTCAACCCAAATGGCATGACCATAAACTCATAGTGCCCATATCTCGTGCGAAATGTCGTCTTGTGTACATCTGACTCTTTTACCTTCAATTGATGGTATCCAGATCGCAGATCAATCTTAGAAAATACCGATGCTCCTTGCAACTGATCAAATAAATCTTCAATTCTTGTCAGTGGATACTTATTTTTTATAGTGACCCTATTAAGCTCTCGATAATCAATGCAAAGACGCATGCTGCCATCTTTCTTTTTCACAAATAATACCGGAGCTCCCCATGGAGAGTAACTAGGACGAATGAAACCCTTGTCTAGCAATTCTTCGATTTGATCTTTTAGCTCTTTCATTTCGGCAGGTGCTAGACGATAAGGTGCTTTTGATATAGGAACTGTGCCCGGCGTTAGATCAATAGAGAACTCCACTTCACGGTCGGGCGGAATGCCAGAGACGTCCTCGGGAAAGACGTTAGGAAAATCTCTCACAATATCAACCTCTTCTAAATTCTGACTGAAAGATGCACGTGCAGTAGTGACACATGCTAGGAAAGCTTGGCATCCACGCTTAATAAGCTTCCTCGCACATAGACAAGAGATAATGTGCGGCATTTGCTTGTTTCTCGCCGCCTCAAAGACAAAAGATTTACCACTAGGCGGCCTAATAGATACTGATCGCTGACGAAAATCAATCAAAGCTTCATTCGCTGATAGCCAATCCATCCCAAGTATAATATCGAATTCGGGCATAGGAAGCACGATAAGGTCTGCCCGAACAACATCTTTGAATAACCGAAGCTCCAGATTCTTAACAATCTTAGATGTGAGCATAAGATTACCGGAAGGGATAGTAACTTTGAAACCCAAACCCATATCTTGAGGAGTAATATTCAATCTTTTGATGAAGGTTTCAGATATGAAAGAATGTGTAGCTCCTGAATCTAGCAATGCATAGGTAGCTACACCTAGAATGACGATCCTCCCTGCGGCAAAAGATTTCTTTTAAATCTTTTCATTTTTAATCTTAACGATTTACTATCATTAATTCCCAAAGTTATATGAAGATTTCGTATTGGACTTAAACATTTCTTGAAAAATTTCATTTTAGCCCTCTAATTTTCTAAAATTTCACATTTAACCCCAATAATTTCGAAATCCCCTAAAAATCCCTTAGTTATGATTTTCTTTAACTTTTGGCCCTAAATTTTATATTTGGAATGAAAACATCCATAAAATATGGCACAAAATTAACATCATTTTCTATGATTTCTAAAATCATAACTTAAATCCAGCTAATTAGAACATACAACCTAATTTCCACAAGGTTAAATCTTGTTCCCAAATCAACTTTAATAACCAATTTAATTTTTCATGCAATAATAAGCAATATAAAAATGTTAAATGACTAGGTTACCCGTAATGAGTGTAGTGTCTGCCTCTTCCTCAGCTTCCTCGGCATTCATAACATAAGCTCGGGCCGTAGTAGCTGCTTTCCTCTTTGGGCACTCGATAGCTCTGTGTCCAGGCTCCTTGCAGTAGAAACATTTAAATGATCCCCATTCACATTTGCCCAGATGTAGGCGGTTGCATTCCTTGCATGGCTGTCTCTCAGCAGGCTTGGGTGCTCCTGGAATTTGTGGCTTTGGTGGAGCTGGCTTTATGGCTGGACCTTGGGGTTTTTGAGACCCTTGAGGTCTAGGGGAACCCATATATGGCTTTTTATTCGGCTGATTATTATTCTGAAAGTGTTGTCTCTTGCGCTGAATCTCAAAATCGATGTCCTTCAAAGACTGTTCAGACTGGAAAGCATAAGTGACGGCAGTAGAATAATCCAAAGGACGCATCATCATAACATTATTCCGGATGGTAGGTCGTAGACCATCCATAAAGTGTCTAAGCTTCTCTTCAGCATCCCTGGCAATAAGGGGTACAAAATGACAACCCCTATCAAACTTCTTGACAAACTCACCAACAGTCGAGTCTCCCTGACGGAGGCTCATAAACTCTCTCTTCAGCCGTCCTCTAACATCATCAGTAAAATACTTCTCATAAAATATTGTCTTGAATTGAGCCCAAGTAAGAGTATCAGGGTCAACACCGTGCTCGGCTCCTTCCCACCATAAAGAAGCATCGTCCCTAAAGAGGTAAGTGGTACACCTCACCCGGTCCGCATCCCTCATATCTAGATAGCGAAAGTGTACCTCCAGTGAACGAATCCAACCCTCTGCAGCAAAAGGATCGGTAGTGCCAGAAAATTCCTTCGGCCCTAGCCTCCGGAATTGCTCAAAAATATCATGTTGTGGCCTAGGTGGCTGCTGTAACTGCTGCTGCTGTATTTGTTGCAACTGCTGCTGCAACTGCTGCTGCTGTAACTGTTGCTCGAAGAGACGAGCCATCCCCTCTAATGCACGAGTAGCAGGATCCCCTGGTCGTGGTGGTGTATTTCCTTGATGATTCATACTATTTTCGGCTTGGTTTCCATTAACGGGGGCACGTCTAGGAGGCATTTTATCTGAACGTTTTCCAAATTCTAACGTAATCAACATGCATTTAAATCTAAGTTCTCTAACCATGTGACATATCCTATCCCATATAGCAATTTAAACATGCAAAGCGTAAAGACAAAAAAAAAAAAAAAATGTTCGTAAAAAAAATACAATAAGCATAATATTCATGAAGTCATCCAGGTAACAACATACTGAATCATATAAAGCAAGTAAAAAAATTACAACTTTGAGGCTTGACGACTGATCTGTCCGGTGCTGATGGTGACACAACCCTTTACAGGAGGACCTTTGCTCTGATACCAACTGTAACGTCTTGTCATTTTTATTGCTTCAAAAGTACTAGAATATATATATATATATATATATATATATATATATATATATATATATATATTTTTTTTTTTTACATTAAATTTTCTGCTACATACATTTTCCACATGAAAAATATTTTACCCTTTTAAAATAAAGTATCAACCATCTAGCATTTTAAAATCAAGTGCAATAGTCATAAAATGAAATCATCAACTGTTTTACCAAACCCAACAATCAATAATTTGAAAAGTATAGCCCATACTAAATCTCTAAAAAAATCCCTCACAAAGCATAAATAAATAGTCTTAAAAACTTTAATCATAAAATCAAAAAGCATAATGCGGAAATGACGCGTCGGTCCTCGGGTTGTGTGCACCTCCTGCCCAGTAGAATCATCCGTCAAGAACCCCGTCAATACCACCTGCATCCATCACACCTAATGAGTCTAAAGACTCAACACCCCATAATCTTGATAACGAGTAGTAATAATAAAATCGCATGCAACAGTGAAATTACTTTTAAGTAAAAATAACATTTCATGACATGAAAACATGATATCTTTTTCTTTAACATGACGTGACATGACATAAATCCTTGAGCATGAATCATGAGTAAAATCGTTTTCTTTTGTTGAATTCAGATCGTTAATTGTGACTTCCCTGACATGACATGAACGATGGATCCATCTAGCTAACCACAGTACTGGGCGGCGGGGGACACCAGCAACACTCTCACCGGTCAACTGGGCCCTGGCCTATCATGATCGAATAGAAATACGCTCGTCGGGGCTCCCTCGGGGGCCTTTTCCCAGTACATGGGTTCCCTCTGGGGCCTTTTCCCCTCACGTCATTCTCATTCTTAACGTTACCATAAAACTTGATACCCTGAATTCGCAATGATAGAAACACGATCGTCGGGCTCCCACTGGGACCATAACCCTCACGACGTAACCACCATTAACGAACTAGTCACAATAACTTCACATCCTTCAACGTTTTCATTCGCATCACTTAGAAAATCCGTGAATAATTTTTATGTTTTCCTTTTCGAAACCAAGCATGCAACGTGTATTTTAAATGTCTTCTTTAATTCATAAAAATTCCTTTTGACATTTAAAAATCATAATTAAATCATGAGAAATCCATAAACATTTAAAATCATCATAAATAACATGAAAATAGCATTTCGGGCACTGCCATGGCCTTTACTAATTTTCCGGTGTAAAAAGACCGTTTTACCCCTGGAGTCGACTTTTTACGAATTCGAATATTTTCTTGATTTCATGACTCTAAAATGTCCCAAATAATTATTTAAGCTTACGTGAATTTTCTCATATTTTTATTTGGCCTAAATCAATGACTTTTAATTTATTCTTTAAATGAGACGTATTAATGCGGTTTAATCCCGAAAAATCCCAAACTTTCATATAAAATTCCCAAATTAAAAACTTAGACTTATAATAATTATTTAAGTTTAAATCTAATTTTTCATAATTTTATAAGGCCTAAAACTAGACTTTTCAATTAACTCGTTAACTAGCGTTTCGTGCGACGATTAAATTCCGAACAAATCCAAAACTCATTATTTTGATCCCAAATTTTAAACATAGCATTTTTATGATTTATTCTACCCTCCCAAGTCATGAGCCACCCCCGTGGACCCTTAGATTCAATTTTTGTTCTTAAATTCTCGTTTTTGACACGTCATCGAACCACCCGAGCCATCTCTCGATTTACTCGAGCCACGCCCGAGCCACCCCAAGCCAAAACCTATCCAACCCATCTAGGCCCCATACTGTTCAATCCCAGCCCGAAAAACACGGCCCGGCCCACTCAAAAACCCGCTGGAAAGTGAACACAAAATCTGTGTACTTGTGCATGAGTCTCCTAGTATGTGTAGGTATCCTAACTAGTCTAGGACTCTTCCAAACAAGCCACCACCGAGCCCACACGACTCTAACCTTCCCTGGACCACGCCCAAACCATGCCCAGACCAACCCAACCCCTAGAACCCAGCAGCAAAGCCACCTGAGTTCAGCAGCAAACCTGCGCTTGATGGCTTTCCTTCACGGTTTGCACTCTTGGTTCGAGCTAGCAGCAAGCCAGCCGCCCAGCCCCTGAACCAACCTTTCAAGCACCATACTAGGACTCTTAGGACTCACCCTTGCCCAGCCCCTGAGCCACAAACCGAGCCCCTACTTCCCTGCAAGCCAGCGCAGCTTCTGCGCGTGACTTTGAAGACTCTCGGGTAGGAGTCCTTCTTGGCAAGGACTCCTCCCAGCCCACTAACTCGAGCCCTAGCGTGGCTAGGCCCCCTTCTCAGACCCCTCACGAGACTCTATCCCAGTCCTGGTCCAGTCGAACCAAGCCAAGCCACCAGCTCAAGAAGCCCGATCACCTAAGATGCACGGTTTCAAACATGCTTCCAGCTTACGTGTTTTCGTTTGTGCAGGGTATTTGGTGATGAACTAGGACTCTAATATTCATGAAAATCAGTACTTGATTCGGTCCTAAACATGGCAGCTCCTTACACAATACATAAACATGATTTTGGTAGTAAAAACTCAAGTTTTGAACCCCTCCAACCACCTTGACAACAACCTGCAGGTCCCAGCTTTTATTCATGAACGTGCAGTGTTTTGTGTGTGTCTAGGGACCTTTAAAACGTGTAAAAACACCCCTCACACCTATCCTAATCATGGCAGCCCCTTCTACAATGTAAAAACATGATTTTGGAAAGCAAAAACACAAGTTTACCACATGTATATGCAATAATCCGAAAATATTCATAAGAAAATCATAACTTCATGCAAACATAATTTAAAACAATAATATGATGTGATAGACGAGAAAAAGGAGATGTATGGCGTGCCTTTGCGTTTTATACGCACGAATAATCGTTGACGACGAAGAACGGATCGAACCTTGGCTAACCTTACCTTGAACTCCTTCGAAAACTCTTCTAAGAGTTGTGTGTGTTGTGTCGTGTGTGTTGTGTGTCTTTGGGGAGAGTATTCTCAATTTAAAAGAGTGTGTGGCCAAGTACTTGAGGGAACAAAAAGTTTGTTGTTTGTTGGGGAAAGGACCGTGAGTTAAGAGGGTGGGGAAGAGTTTTAATTGAAAGGGGTGTGGCCAAGAGTTAGCTGGTGGAAATTGTTTGATTGAATTGGGGAGGTGGGCGTGGGGTTGAATGGGTTATGGGATGGGGTTTTGGCCTTAAATAATAATTAGTAACACTAACAAAAGTTTAGGCCCATTAATAACTTAATTAAGCCTACTTATCCCATTAGTGTTAGTTTAAAATATTTAAAAATAATTTTGTTTAAATAAAGTTTGTGAATTTATTAGCCGGTTTGCCAAAACGTTCGTATTTTTGTTGAAAATCCAACACCGATAAAATTTACGTCCCGGCGTATAAAATCACCTCAAAACTCCTTATTTTCAAAAATAAGAAAAAACATCGCTCATATTTTAAATAATTAAAAACAACTATATAATAAAAACATTTTCTATTTTTCAGCTATCGGTCTCCGTTCCTCGATCGCAACTCGAATAACCTTTTAAAAATACATTTTAATGCAATAATGTAGAAAAATATATTTTAAACATGCAAATATGCACAACATAATTAATTAATGCAACTAAAACAATTAATTAAAATACAGGAGAATTTAATAATTTATATGCATGTGGTTCACGTAGACCTTAAAATTTTTCGGGGCGTTACAATCTTCCCCCCTTAAATTGAATTTCGTCCTCGAAATTAGAACTTACCAAATAGATCTGGATAGCGACTCTTCAAGTCCCTCTCAGTTTCCCAAGTAGATTCCTCTTCCGAGTGATTCAACCACTTGACCTTGACCATTGGAATGACTTTGTTTCGCAATCGTCTTTCTTGTCTTGCTAAGATCTGGACAGGTCTTTCTTCATAGGTCATATTTGGAGTTAATTGAAGAGGTTCATAATTAAGCACATGTGACGGATTCGACATGTACTTTCGCAACATTGAAATGTGGAACACATTGTGAACTCCTGCAAGCGCTGGTGGAAATGCCACTCTATAAGCTAGTGTCCCAATCCTCTCCAGAATATCAAACGGACCTATAAATCTTGGACTAAGCTTGCCTTTCTTGCCAAAGCGCATGACACCCTTCATAGGTGCTATTTTTACAAATACATGGTCACCCGCTGCAAACTCTAAGTCCCTTCGTCTTTTGTCCGCATAACTCTTTTGTCGGCTTTGTGCAGTCTTCATTCTCTCACGAATTTTGACTACAAGCGCGGCAGTCTCTTCAATCACATCAGTACCAATATCTCTTCTTTCCCCAACCTCATCCCAATGAATAGGAGATCTACATTATCTTCCATAAAGTGCCTCAAAAGGAGCCATCCCAATAGATGATTGGAAACTATTATTGTAGGTGAACTCCACTAGAGGTAACTTTGGTTCCCAACTGCCTTGGAAATCAATAACACATGCTCGCAGTAGATCTTCCAAAATCTGTATAACTCTTTCTGACTGACCATCGGTTTGAGGATGGAACGCTGTACTGAACAATAACTTGGTCCCCATCGCTGCATGCAGACTTTTCCAAAAAGATGACGTGAATCTCGGATCCCTGTCAGAAACAATAGATACAGGAATCCCATGCAGACGAACTATCTCTCGAATATACAAGTCGGCGTACTGAATCATGGTGAATGTCGTCTTAATAGGTAGAAAATGCGCTGATTTCGTAAGACGATCTACTAATAGGTAGAAAATGTGGTTCACGTAGACCTTAAAATTTTTCGGGGCGTTACAGCTTCGACCCTACACATTATTTTGATTCTCTTTCACATTTTTATTGTACATTTTCCTTTCTTTTCTAGTCCAATAAAATACATCTACAATCATCTTAATTCTCAACAAATCCATCTGATTATGATAACTAAATCTTCGAGCCTTACATTTAAAGCATCATCGGTTTTATGACAAGCTATAAAATGTGCCATCTTAGAGAATCTATCCACAACAACAAAAATAGAATCCATCCCCTTCTTAGTACTAGACAACCCCAAAATAAAGTCCATAGAAATGTCAATCCAAGTTCTTTTTAAGAATAGCACGCAAAAGTGTTCCCAAAGTTCTATTGACAACTTCAGTTTGTCCATCCGTTGGAGGATGACAAGTAGTAGAAAACAAAATTTTTTTGCCAAGTTTAGCCCATAAAGTCTTCCAAAAGTAACTCAAGAATTTAACATCGCGAACAGAATGAATAGTCCTAGGCATACCATGCAACCTAACGACTTCTCTAAAGAACAAATCCGCAATGTTTGAAGCATCATCGGTTTTATGACAAGCTATAAAATGTGCCATCTTAGAGAATCTATCCACAACAACAAAAATAGAATCCCTCCCCTTCTTAGTCCTAGGCAACCCCAAAGTAAAGTCAATAGAAATGTCAATCCAAACTCTTTTTAAGAATAGCACGCAAAAGTGTTCCCAAAGTTCTATTGACAACTTCAGTTTGTCCATCCGTTCGAGGATGACAAGTAGTAGAAAACAACAATTTTGTGCCAAGGTTAGCCCATAAAGTCTTCCAAACGTAACTCAAGAATTTAACATCGCGATCAGAAACAATAGTCCTAGGCATGCCATGCAACCTAACGACTTCTCTAAATAACAAATCCGCCATGTTTGAAGCATCATCGGTTTTATGACAAGCTATAAAATGTGTCATCTTAGAGAATCTATCCACAACAACCAAAATAGAATACCTACCCTTCTTAGTCCTAGGCAACCCCAAAATAAAGTCCATAGAAATGTCAATCCAAGTTCTTTTTAAGAATAGCACGCAAAAGTGTTCCCAAAGTTCAATTGACAACTTCAGTTTGTCCATCCGTTCGAGGATGACAAATAGTAGAAAACAACAATTTTGTGCCAAGTTTAGCATATAAAGTCTTCCAAAATTAACTCAAGAATTTAACATCGCGAACAGAATCAATAGTCCTAGGCATGCCATGCAACCTAACGACTTCTCTAAAAAACAAATCCGCGATGTTTGAAGCATCATCGGTTTTATGGCAAGCTATAAAATGTGCAATATTCGAGAATCTATCCACAACAACAAAAATAGAATCCCTCCCCTTCTTAGTCCTAGGCAACCCCAAAATAAAGTCCATAGAAATTTCAATCCAAGTTCTTTTTAAGAATAGCACGCAAAAGTGTTCCCAAAGTTTTATTGACAACTTATGTTTGTCCATTCGTTTGAGGATGAAAAGTAGTAGAAAACAACAATTTTGTGCCAAGTTTA
The DNA here is from genome assembly GCF_022965805.1 of Primulina eburnea. NCBI lineage: Eukaryota > Viridiplantae > Streptophyta > Magnoliopsida > Lamiales > Gesneriaceae > Primulina > Primulina eburnea. The sequence continues at coordinate 157,050 of NW_027331012.1, forward strand.
GCCCATAAAGTTTTCCAAATGTAACTCAAGAATTTAACATCGCGAACAGAAGCAATAGTCCTAGGCATGCCATGCAACCTAACGACTTCTCTAAAGAACAAATCCGCGATGTTTGAAGCATCATCGGTTTTATGACAAGCTATAAAATGTGCCTTCTTCGAGAATCTATCCACAACAACAAAAATAGAATCCCTAACCTTCTTAGTCCTAGGCAACCCCAAAATAAAGTCCATAGAAATGTCAATCCAAGTTCTTTTTAAGAATAGCACGCAAAAGTGTTCCCAAAGTTCTATTGACAACTTCAGTTTGTCCATCCGTTCGAGGATGACAAGTAGTAGAAAACAAAATTTTTTTGCCAAGTTTAGCCCATAAAGTCTTCCAAAAGTAACTCAAGAATTTAACATCGAGAACAGAATCAATAGTCCTAGGCATGCCATGAAATCTAACGACTTCTCTAAAGAACAAATCCGCAATGTTTGAAGCATCATCGGTTTATGACAAGCTATAAATGTGCCATCTTAGAGAATCTATCCACAACAACAAAAATAGAATCCCTCCCCTTCTTAGTCCTAGGCAACCCCAAAATAAAGTCCATAGAAATGTCAATCCAAGTTCTTTTTAAGAATAGCACGCAAAAGTGTTCCCAAAGTTCTATTGACAACTTCAGTTTTTCCATCCGTTTGAGGATGAAAAGTAGTAGAAAACAACAATTTTCTGCCAAGTTTAGCCCATAAAGTCTTCCAAAAGTAACTCAAGAATTTAACATCGCGAACAGAATCAATAATCTTAGGCATGCCATGCAACCTAACGACTTCTCTAATGAACAAATCCGCCATGTTTGAAGCATCATCGGTTTTATGACAAGCTATAAAATGTGCCATCTTCGAGAATCTATCCACAACAACAAAAATAGAATCCCTACCCTTCTTAGTCCTAGGCAACCCCAAAATAAAGTCCATAGAAATGTCAATCCAAGTTCTTTTTAAGAATAGCACGCAAAATTGTTCCCAAAGTTCTATTGACAACTTCAGTTTGTCCATCCGTTCGAAGATGACAAGTAGTAGAAAACAACAATTTTGTGCCAAGTTTAGCCCATAAAGTCTTCCAAAAGTAACTCAAGAATTTAACATCGCGAACAGAATCAATAGTCCTAGGCATGCCATGCAACCTAACGACTTCTCTAAAGAACAAATCCGCGATGTTTGAAGCATCATCGGTTTTATGACAAGCTATAAAATGTGCCATCTTAGAGAATCTATCCACAACAACAAAAATAGAATCCCTCCCCTTTTAAGTCCTAGGCAACCCCAAAATAAAGTCCATAGAAATGTCAATCCAAGTTATTTTTAAGAATAGCATGCAAAAGTGTTCCCAAAGTTCTATTGACAACTTCAGTTTGTCCATCCGTTCGAGGATGAAAAGTAGTAGAAAACAACAATTTTGTGCCAAGTTTAGCCCATAAAGTCTTCCAAACGTAACTCAAGAATTTAACATCGCGATCAGAAACAATAGTCCTAGGCATGCCATGCAACCTATCGACTTCTCTAAAGAACAAATCTGCCATGTTTGAAGTATCATCGGTTTTATGACAAGCTATAAAATGTGCCATCTTAGAGAATCTATCCACAACAACCAAAATAGAATACCTCCCCTTCTTAGTCCTAGGCAACCCCAAAATAAAGTCCATAGAAATGTCAGTCCAAGTTCTTTTTAAGAATAGCACGCAAAAGTGTTCCCAAAGTTCTATTGACAACTTCAGTTTGTCCATCCGTTCGAGGATGACAAGTAGTAGAAAACAACAATTTTGTGCCAAGTTTAGCCCATAAAGTCTTCCAAAAGTAACTCAAGAATTTAACATCGCGACCGGAAACAATAGTCCTAGGCATGCCATGCAACCTAACGACTTCTCTAAAGAACAAATCCGCCATGTTTAAAGCATCATCGGTTTTATGACAAGCTATAAAATGTGCCATCTTAGAGAATCTATCCACAACAACAAAAATAGAATCCCTCCCCTTCTTAGTACTAGGCAACCCCAAAATAAAGTCCATAGAAATGTCAATCCAAGTTCTTTTTAAGAATAGCACGCAAAAGTGTTCCCAAAGTTCTATTGACAACTTCAGTTTGTCCATCCGTTGGAGGATGATAAGTAGTAGAAAACAAAATTTTTTTGCCAAGTTTAGCCCATAAAGTCTTCCAAAAGTAACTCAAGAATTTAACATCGCGAACAGAATCAATAGTCCTAGGCATGCCATGCAACCTAACGACTTCTCTAAAAAACAAATCCGCGATGTTTGAAGCATCATTGGTTTTATGAAAAGCTATAAAATGTGCCATCTTCGAGAATCTATCCACAACAACAAAAATAGAATCCATCCCCTTCTTAGTCCTAGGCAACCCCAAAATAAAGTCCATAGAAATGTCAATCCAAGTTCTTTTTAAGAATAGCACGCAAAAGTGTTCCCAAAGTTCTATTGACAACTTCAGTTTGTCCATCCGTTCGAGGATGACAAGTAGTAGAAAACAACAATTTTGTGCCAAGTTTAGCTCATAAAGTCTTCCAAAAGTAACTCAAGAATTTAACATCGCGAACAGAATCAATAGTCCTAGGCATGCCATGCAACCTAACGACTTCTCTAAAGAACAAATCCGCGATGTTTGAAGCATCATCGGTTTTATGACAAGCTATAAAATGTGCCATCTTATAGAATCTATCCACAACAACAAAAATAGAATCCCTCCCCTTCTAAGTCCTAGGCAACCCCAAAATAAAGTCCATAGATGTAAGGCTCGAGAATTGTCAATTGGCATTGATGTTAGACTTGTATAGATAGGAATGCATGAATTATGAGATTTTGAGCAGCAGGGCCGAAGCCACACCGCACCCGCGGTGTTAGAGATACAGCACCCGCGGTGCATTGAAAGGAAATTAGTGAAATTGTGCGAACAGACACCGCACCCGCGGTGTTAGCAAGACCGCACCCGCGGTGTGAGACCGCACCCGCGGTCATGTAAGGACCGCACCCGCGGTCTAGGTGCTACATTTTTGGATGAACTCGCCGTGAGCATAGCGCACCCGCGCTCCTGAGCTACCGCACCCGTGGTGTTGCATGCAAAGTGCCACCTTTGTTTCTCAACTTGACACATGGCATGATATATATATATTTTGAATTGACACATCACTTCCTCATTCCTCCATCAGGCAAGAACCGAGAGAATCTCAAGAAAGGAGCAAGCTTCTTCATTTCTTAGAAATTGTATTGTGCAAGATTTACACATCCGAATTGGAAACCGAGTTGAGATTATTGTTCCTTACCCCAAGAGCTATCTAAGGATGTAAGTTTCTTCTATTTTCAACATGTTTCAGATTTTAGATGTTGGGGAAATTATGATTTGATTTGTGAAAGGTGTTCTTGATATATAGCACACTATAGAAATGCGATCGGAACGATTTTCGGATACCATATGATGCTACTTCGAATTTTCAGCATGTGTTATTGAAGAGTATATAGATTTCAGAGTTTGAGAAGATTATGTCATTGATATGATGATGTTGATGAGATTATGGTATTGATATGTGAGTTGTGAATTGGCCGGTACCGAGAATTACGCTGTTATGCCGTTGATTTGTACCGAGATTTATTATTGATGGGATTATGTGTTGCTTTGAGTTAGAGATTGATATTGTGTGTCTAAACATTGCCATTTCAGATTTGAAGTGACAGAGTTAGTATCTCGACTTCGAGACTTCGACAGATTGTTCGACGAGAAAGGTATAATTCATGTGGTCTTGGGATTGCACAACTCGATTCATATTTGATACGAGTTTCCCTAAATCACATACTAGATTGTTATTACATTTGATTATGTAATGTTTCGTTTATTGATTTATATTCGAGTCCTGAGATAGGAGATATTGGCAGATTTGCCAAAACTAGACGTTTCGGTGTATCGACGCATAGGAGCAGATTTGCTATATGTGTAGACCCTCGATACAGAGTTGATCGAAGTCTAGGAATAAGACGTACCGTTGCCCCGAGTGGTTGGGTAGGTGAAAGACCGTCTTATTCACACCGGGATCCCTAGATTAGAAATGAGTCGAGTCAAGATTTAAATGTTGAATACAGATTTGTATTCTTCTACATGTTTAGATTTATATTCATGTTACTTGATTTATGTTATGCATTTGTACATGATTTATTACATTGCATGCATCCATGTTTTATATTGGGATATGTTCTCACCGGAGTTATCCGGCTGTTGTCGTGTCTGTATGTGTGCATGGCAACAGGTGGGGCAGGATCAGGGTCACGACGAGGAAGAGAGAGTTGATAGCGTGGTGATGCCGGGTGTAGCAGCAGATTACTAGTAGTTTCAGTTTAGATTTGAACTACTTGTATTTGAGATTCGAACACTAGTGTATGGTTGTACTAGACACACTTGTATGTACCGTATGTTGTTTAATTTCTATCGAGACATGTTATGCTTTCGTTAATACATTTGAATTAATGTTAAAAGCAAATTTTTGACCCACATTTTCGAACAAAGATCCAATTAAATCCCAAAAAGAATTGAGTTAGAACCCGGGTCCCCACAACAGGTGGTATCAGAGTAGTAGGTTCTGTAGACTGAGATAGAATAGAATGAGCGGGGTAGATCGAGTCATCTTCCTTGCTTTTGAGATGCTAGCATGCTTTATTGCTTTCCCTATTATATGTTGTTGTATTATCTGAATTGATTTACAGCATTCCAAGCCTGAATCAGAACCGATTCTCGATCAGAGGTATATGATCAGAGGAGGGCTGAGACAGATGATATTGATTGTGTACTAATCAGTTTTATGATCAGATTTATGCCGCCTAGACGTATACCACAGCCAGAGCAGGGTAGCACATCCGGTGCACAGATGGATGTTACCGCGACGCCGATGGAGACCTTATTGAAGAGATTTCAGTCTTTCCACCCGCCTACCCTGAAGGGCACAGAGAGTGCAGTAGAGTGCGAGAGCTGGCTTGATGATATCGAGATGTTGTTTGAGTCTTTGGCATATACTGATGAGCGACGTGTGAAACTGATAGGGCATCAGATGCAAGAGGTTGCCAAGAGCTGGTGGTTGACGACGAAGAGAACCTTGGAGCACCGAGGCATTGATATCACGTGGAAAGTCTTCAAAGATGAGTTCTATCAGCGCTTCTTCCCCGTCTCGTACCGGAAAGATAAGGGAGCTGAATTTGCGAATCTGAGACAGGGACAGTGGAACATTGAGGAGTATGTTGCTAAATTTTCTGCGTTGCTACGATTTGCACCGCATGTGGCCGGGAATGACGAGGCAGTGGCCGATCAGTTCATCAACGGATTGAATCCGGATGTCTTTACTTTGGTGAACACGGGACGGCCTAACACTTTTTCAGATGCACTGAACCGAGCAAAGGGAGCAGAGGCTGGCTTGATCAGGCAGCGAGGAGCTTCCTACGGTGTTCAGGGGCAGAGACCGCCACAGCCTACCACCGTTCAGTTTCCACCACCTCCTCCTCGTTTTGACAGTGGAGCTAGTGGTAGTGGCAAGAAGGATTTTCTGAAGGCTAAGGGCAAGCAATTTAAGAAATCTGGGAGCAGTTCATCGAGTTCGAGTGGATCTCGACAGAGAGGTCAGGGGTCAGATTATAGTGGCGCATACTGTGGTTCGTGCGGAGGGCGACATACCACGGAGCAGTGTCAAGGAGTTCTGGGACGCAGTAACATCTGTAGGCAACAGGGACACTTTGCCAGAGTTTGTCCCCAGAGAGGTGCACAGCGATTCCAGAGTGCAGGATCGTCTGCTGCAGCGCCACAGATGGAGAGACAGGCATCTTCTGTACACTCCTTTCAGCCTCCCTCTACACAGACCCAGCAGAGACCAGGAGGTAGTCAGACAGTGAGTCAGCCTCCTAGGCAGCAGGCACGTGTTTTTGCCCTGACAGAGGAGCAGGCGCAGTGATAAACATAAAAATTGTACATTAATTAAATGTTTTATAATATAAATATATAGTTTTTGTTTTATTAAATTTTTAAATATTATATGTTTTATAATAAATTGTATAAAATATAAGTTGTTGTGTAATTATAAGTTTTTACTATTTTTACAGGTTCGATAAAACAAGAATAACCTTGGCGTTGCAAATGGGATTAAGATGATTCTTGGACCTGTAGAAAGTTGATGTTAATATCTACAATATTGGTGGCAAGCATGAGATAAAAATCCTCTCACAATTGGGATCAAATTAAGCAACAATTAAAGTTACCGAAGGAGTGGCAGTTTTACCATGCTCTAGTATTTTGACCATATCTCTCAAACTACTTGGTCAAATATTCTGAAAAAAATACCACAACTAGACAACTCAATTATCCACATGTTTCATTTTATGTGAAGAAGAAAATTCGGAGAAGATGCTTGTCAAAAGTGATGTGCAATATAATATTAATTTCTTGGAACACCAATGAAGACTTATGTGTAAAAAATAATATTTTATTTGTGGTTGTCTCCCCAAATTTGGCTATAAATAGGGGTGCATTGTAATGTATTGAGATATCCCTCATTCTATGAACAAATCTTTGAGTTCATAATATTTCTCTCTATATTTTTCTTTTATTTCTTCATTTAAATATAATTAGCATGTTAATTTCATATTCAAAGTTTTACACTTTGAATAATGAATAGCTAACTTCCTAAAGTTGAGATGATAAGGTGAAGCTCTTGGCATGATAATAAGGTTATTATAAGGTAAGAATCTATGTTTTATATTATTTAATCATTATTTATTGTTTATGTTATATTTATTTCTTTAAGCATTTTTATACCCTACTTATAAGTGGGAGTTTTGATTTATTGTTGCTATATGTTACACTAAATTCTTGGAACCATTTAAATGTTAGTTTGGTATTACCAACCATTTAAAATGGATGCCTTGAGTTATTATATATAAATATATTATAATATTAAATTCTTGGAACCATTTAAATGTTAGTTTGGTTTTACCAACCATTTAACTTGGATTCCTTGATTTATTATATATGAATATATTATAGTATTAATTTATTGGTACCATTTAAATGTTTGTTTGGTTTTACCAACCATTTAAAGTGGGAACCTTGATTTAGTGTTTACAAATATATATAGCACAATAAATACTTGACCACATTTATAAGTTTTGGTATATATTATGTACTTATAAGATTATAATTTATAACATAATATAAATATGATTATTTAATATATTGGAACCATTTTATTAAGTGGATTTCAATATTGTTCGTTAATGTTAACTTTATTAAAATACCAAGAGTGGATCCTTTAATCTCAACTACTTAAATTTAAATTTGAACAATTAAAATTTACCCATTAAAGATTCAATTAAAATTAAAAAGAAACAAAAACAAAAACAAAAAGATATTGTAGTGGACTTGTAATTACCTTAGCTTCCCTGTGGATACGATATTCGGACTCACCGAATTATACTACTTGTGGACAACCTGCTCTTGGGAGTGCAACAATCAAAGTCGCAACAAGTTTTTGGCGCCGTTGCCGGGGAAGTATAATTTAATTTCAAGTCTATTTAATATTGTTTAAAGTTTATTTTTCTTTTTATTGCTTTTGTGTGTTTTTTTTTTCTTTTTGTTTTGCATTTGCATGAGCATTTGGTCACGTACACTTAGTGGTCGACTCATTCGAAATAACCCTTTATTTTTACAAAACATGGCGGAAGAACCCATCCAAGAAAATGAAGATGAAATTCAATCTCAACATGATCATGATAAACGAAGAACACTTAGAGATCACATGAATCCTACACGTACTAGTGCACCTTCATGTCTAGTTTTTCCCCCTGATGCATCTCATTTCAATTTTAAGCCTGGTATTATCCAACTTTTACCCAACTTTCATGGCTTAGATTCTGAAAATCCATACATGCATTTACGAGAGTTTGAAGAAGTGTGCAACACATATAATGATCTAAATTGTAGCATGAACACCATTCGCCTTAAGCTTTTTCCTTTTTCTTTAAAAGATAAAGCTAAAACTTGGCTACAAAATCTTAGATCGGGATCCATTCGAACTTGGGATGAATTGCAACAACAATTTTTGAAAAAGTTTTTTCCATCTCATAGAACAAATTCTTTCAAAAGGCAAATCATCACTTTCACTCAAAAACAAGGAGAAACTTTTTATCAGTGTTGGGATAGATACAAAGAATTGCTTAATCTTTGTCCACATCATGGTTTTGAAATTTGGAGAGTTGTTTCTCAATTTTATGAAGGCTTAACACCTAAAGATAGGCAAATGGTTGAATTTATGTGTAATGGAACATTTGAAGATAAAGATCCGAACGAGGCAATTGAGTATCTCGATTCATTAGCTGAAAATGCTCAAAATTGGGACACTATAGGTACAATCGAACCATCAAACAAGATTCAATCTCCTACATCTGGTGGAGGTATGTACACTCTCAAAGATGAACATGATCTTCAAGCTAGATTTACCTCTTTGGCAAGAAAAGTTGAGGCACTTGAATTGAAAAAGAATGGTCAATTAAAATCTGTTCAAGAAATTGTGTGTCACATCTGTGATACAAGTGATCATTTTACAAAAGATTGTCCCACTTTGCCCTTTTTTAAAGAATGTCTCCATGAGCAAGCCAATGTTTTGAACAATTTCAAAAGGCCAAATTTTGAACCATTTTCTCAAAATTACAATCCAGGTTGGCGAAATCATCCAAATTTTAGTTGGAGGAATGATAATGCTGCACAATTTCCGCAACCACATTTTCAAAATCAACAAAATTTTCAAAATTATGCACCTTATGTTCCTCCGCCGAAAAGAAATTTGGAAGATACATTGAATTCTTTCATTGCAAAGCAAGAGTCTATCAATACTCAAACTGCTCAAACCATGACAGACTTGAAAGATACTCTTGCTAAATTTGCATCTGCACTTAATGTTCATGAAAAAGGTAAATTTCCTTCACAACCTCTGCCTAATCCCAAGGATCATCATACACAAATTGGAACTTCTGGAACTCAACCGATGGATCAGGTAAAATCTGTTATTACCCTTCGAAGTGGTAAGGTTGTGGAAAAATCCATTCTTGAACCTTGTGAAGATGATGATAAATCAACTCCAAAGGGTAAGGAAGTGGAACCCATAACTTGCGAAGAGGAGGTTCAACAGACAGTGTCACCACCATTCCCTCATGCATTGAAAAATACAAAAAAATCAAATTTGAATTCTGATATATATGATATTTTTAAACAAGTAAAAGTTAATATTCCTTTATTAGATGCAATAAAACAGGTACCATCATATGCCAAATTTTTGAAAGACTTGTGCACTGTGAAAAGAAAATTGAATGTGAAAAAGAAAGCATTTTTAGCCGAACAAGTAAGTGCAATCATTCAAAATAATAATGCTTTGAAATACAAAGACCCTGGTTGTCCTACTATTTCGTGTATTATTGGAGAACGAAAGATTAAAAAAGCCTTGCTTGACCTTGGAGCTAGTGTGAATTTACTTCCATATTCAGTTTATCAAGAACTCAATCTAGGCGAGTTAAAACCTACTTCGGTAACACTTTTACTTGCTGATAGATCTGTTAAAGTGCCAAGAGGTATGGTAGAAGACGTGTTGGTCCAAGTTGATAACTTTGTATATCCTGTCGATTTCATAGTTTTAGATACACAACCTATTGAAGCTTGTAATGCAATTCCTGTAATTTTAGGTCGTCCATTTTTAGCAACTTCTAATGCTCTTATAAATTGCAGGAATGGAATAATGAAGTTGTCATTTGGTAACATGACCTTGGAGCTCAATGTTTTTAATCTTTGTAAGCAACCACATGACAAAGGAGATGAAAGTGAAGATGAAAATCTTATTGAAACTCTTGTGGAAGAAAACATTCAAGAAGGGAGTACTCGTGATCAATTAGATATTTGTTCAATTGAAACTGTTAAAGAAAATATTGAAATTGATCTTGACGATTTTTTCAGGTATCACTCGTTACCAGGATCAGAGAAAGAATTTGATGAAAAATATGAGAACAAAGACGAACCACCAGTATTGGAGTTAAAACCCTTGCCAGAAGAATTGAAGTATGCATTTCTTGGAGAAGATGAAACATATCCGGTGGTAATTTCTTCCAAACTCTCAAGTAATCAAGAAGGTAAATTAGTTGATATGCTTAAAAGACATAAAAATGCAATTGGTTGGACACTAAAAGATCTTAAGGGCATTAATCCACTAATTTGCACACACAAAATTCACTTAGAAGAAAATGCAAAAACATCTCAACAACCACAAAGGAGATTAAATCCACACATGAAAGATGTTGTGAAAACTGAAGTTCTCAAACTACTTGATGTTGGAATTATCTACCCTATTTCTGATAGTAAGTGGGTAAGCCCAACACAAGTAGTTCCAAAAAAATCTGGCATCACAGTGATAAAAAATGAAAAAGGTGAATTGTTAACAAGTCGAGTCCCATCTAGTTGGCGGATGTGTATTGATTATAGAAAATTAAATGACGCCACTAGAAAAGATCATTTTCCATTACCATTTTTGGATCAAATTTTAGAAAGAGTAGCAGGTCATCCCTACTACTGTTTTCTTGACGGATATTCAGGCTATTATCAAATTCCCATTGCACTCGAAGATCAAGAAAAAACTACATTCACATGTCCTTTTGGAACATTTGCATTCAGAAGGATGCCATTTGGTTTATGCAATGCCCCAGCAACATTTCAAAGATGTATGCTAAGCATTTTCTGCGACATGGTTGAAAATTGTTTGGAAATTTTTATGGATGATTTAACTGTTTTTGGGAATACATTTGATAATTGTCTTGAAAATTTGGAAAAAGTTTTAAAAAGATGCGAGGAAAAAGGTCTTATTTTAAATTGGGAAAAATGTCATTACATGATTACTTCTGGAATTGTTTTGGGACATGTCGTGTCATCTCATGGAATTGAAGTCGATAAAGCAAAAGTTGATGTCATTGCCAATTTACCCCCTCCAAAAACCATTAAAGAAATTCGCTCATTTTTGGGACATGCTGGATTTTATAGGAGGTTTATAAAGGACTTTAGTTTAATCTCTAAACCCATTTGTAACCTCTTAACAAAAGACAGTGCATTTGAGTGGACTCAAGAATGTCAAAATGCTTTTGATAAAATCATTCGACATTTAACATCAGCTCCTATCATGCAACCTCCTGATTGGTCTTTACCATTTGAAATCATGTGCGATGCGAGTGATTATGCAGTCGGTGCAGTATTGGGTCAAAGAAGAAACGGTAAGCCTTATGTGATATATTATGCAAGTAGAACTTTAAACAATGCTCAAATGAATTACTCCACAACTGAAAAAGAGCTACTTGCTGTAATATTTGCATTAGATAAATTTCGTTCTTATTTGATTGGATCAACAACTATCGTGTTTACTGATCATTCTGCTATTAGATATTTGTTGACCAAACAGGATGCAAAGCCACGACTGATACGATGGATTTTGTTGCTCCAAGAATTTGACATTGTAATCAAAGATAAAAAAGGAACCGAGAATGTCGTAGCCGATCATTTATCGAGACTAGTAACAGGATCATCTTTTGAAATGACACCAATTAACGATAATTTTCCTGATGAACATCTATTTTCAGTTACTACTACACCTTGGTTTGCTAACATAGTAAATTTTCTTGTGACAGGAAAAATGCCACCGCAATGGAGTTCCCAAGATAAAAGAAAATTTTTGAATGAGGTAAAAAACTTTTATTGGGATGATCCGTATCTGTTCAAGTATTGTCCGGATCAAATTTTTCGACGTTGCATACCCGACAATGAGGTAAGTAGTGTCATTAAATTTTGTCATTCAGAAGCATGCGGGGGACATTTTTCTTCAAAGAAAACAGCTGCAAAAATCTTGCAGTGTGGATTTTATTGGCCCACTTTGTTTAAAGACACCCACGAAATCTGCAAGATCTGTGAAAATTGTCAAAAATTGGGTGCGATTTCAAAAAGAAACATGATGCCTTTGAATCCTATCATTGAAATTGAAATATTTGATTGTTGGGGAATAGATTTTATGGGACCTTTTCCACCGTCGTTTGGATACTTGTATATTTTAGTTGCAGTTGATTATGTTTCCAAATGGATAGAGGCAATTCCATGTCGAACAAATGATCATAAAATCGTCATCAAATTTTTGAAAGAAAATATTTTTAGTAGATTCGGAATTCCTCGAGCTATGATAAGTGATGGGGGAACTCACTTTGTTAATAAACCATTTGCTTCATTAATGAAAAAATATGGTATTACTCACAAAGTAACAACTCCTTATCATCCTCAAACAAATGGACAAGTTGAATTAGCTAATAGGGAGATAAAGCAAATTTTGGAAAAAACTGTTAACTCAAATAGAAAAGACTGGTCTCTGCGACTTAATGATGCACTGTGGGCATATCGAACAGCTTTTAAAACATCATTGAATATGTCTCCCTATAGGTTGGTTTATGGAAAACATTGTCATTTGCCTGTGGAATTGGAACATAAAGCTTATTGGGCGATAAAAACTTTAAATTCAAGCATGGATGATGCCAACAAATTGCGTAAATTGCAACTTAATGAACTTGATGAACTCAGAAATGATGCGTATGAGAATTCAAGGATTTATAAAGCAAAAATCAAATCATTTCATGATAAAACAATTCTTAGAAAATCTTTTGAGATTGGTAAAAAAGTTTTGCTTTATAATTCTCGACTTCACATATTCCCAGGAAAATTACGATCAAGATGGACAGGCCCATATGTTATAAAGCATGTGTATCCTTATGGAGCTGTGGATATTGAAAATCCTAAAAATGGTGATGTTTTTAAAGTGAATGGACAAAGGCTTAAACCATTTTTGGAAAATGAAATCTTTCAAGAAGAGTTTATTTCCCTTTCTGATCCTTGATTTTTTTTTTGTGTTGCATTTGATTATTGTTTGTTTTTATTTCAGGTTTTCTTAAACTTTTTATTTTCCCGGTTAAATGGCGGATAACGGTACTCCGTGACTCTCATAGTCGGTTAAATCAGTTTCCCACAATTGCTGATACAAAAATTTAAAAAAAAAAAAATCATTTCTTTTCTTTTCAAAATGGATGAAATTCTCTCAAAAATTTGTAAATATTTTCCCTCTGTTTCTGAAAATGTTCTAAGAAAAATTTATGCAGGAAGGTGTGAAAGATTGAGATTACTAATGCAAAAAGAAATTCCAGAAGATATTCGTCTTGTAATAGAAGCTAAGGTCCGATTAGGAGGAGAAGTTCCACAATCATTGCTTATTCGGTATTTGCCTGGATTAGGAAAAAGCACTTATGCGAAAAAACGAAGGGCCAAAAGTTTAGGGGTTTGTCATAAGTGTGCAAGATGGACTTGTGACAAACGATGCAGATCTTTGGGATGTGTTTCCAATAACAAAGAAGATAAAATTGATTTCATTAAGAATGGGCTGAGTAAGGAGTCTTTAGATAACATCTTATTGACTCTTGAGACGCATTCTAGTGGACATGTGCATATTGAACTTCTCCGTTTATGGAAACAATTTCAAGATGAGCGTCATAGTCTTGGGAATCTGACTAAAAAAGACCCTGTTTGCCAATTTATAAGAAAATTGGATGGGAAGCATATCCTCGACTCATAGAAGGCGTTGAAGCCGTTTCTGGACGTAAAACCAGAGGAAAATTGTGAGCCACAATCACACTACTGTTTATAAGCATGTGTGTCATTATTTTTTTACTATTTATTCTGTTTACAGCTGTGACCCATAGTTTTGTCATGATAACATATTACCCCTATAAAATCTCTCATCTTTCTTTCTACTTTCGCAGAAAAAAAAAAAAGGAAAGTAAAAACATGACTGGATCCTCTGCACAAACATTGAAAAATATTTGTGTATTTTGTGGGTCGAGTCCTGGAAAAAATGAAGTGTTTGTAGAAGCAGCGAATAATCTTGGAAAGATATTGGCTGAGAGAAAAATTCACTTGGTATATGGGGGAGGTAATATTGGGTTAATGGGATCTGTTTCAACATCTGCTCATCTTGGAGGTAGTCAGGTATTGGGTATTATTCCTATAGCTTTAGCTGAAGGAAATATTACAGGTGTTACGATTGGGGAGGAATTAAAAGTTTCTTCTATGTATGAAAGAATCACTCAAATGATTGAAAATTCTGATGCTTTTATCGCACTACCAGGTGGTTTTGGTACATTAGAAGAAATTTTTCACACTGTTTCTTGGGCACAACTTAATATCCATAATAAAACCGTGGGCTTGTTGAATATCAATAATTATTATGACAGTTTGTTGACATTTCTTGATAAAGCTGTGGAACAGAATTTCATTTCAGAAAATTCACGACGGATGCTCATCTGTGCTTCGACTGCCGATCAATTAATTGATGATTTGGAAGCTTTTGTTCATAAGCCTGATCCGATGATAACAAAGATCAATTGGTCGCAATCAAGCAGTAAGAAAAGGAAGTTGGATAATTTATTCAAAAGTCGTGGATTGGTTTGCGTTTGTTTCAGTTTGTTATCTTCAATAAAGTTCCAGGTGATATCTCTTTCATTATGTACTCTTTATTAATAGCTATTTTGACATTAGGGACAATGTCATATTCTGATTGGGGGGAGAACACATATAAAAAAAAAAAAAACAAATTTAAAAAAAAATTAAATATTATTTTAAAATAAAACCATGTTTATTGTTTGTACCTTAGTAATTTTTTGCAAAAATGTCATACATTACATATTTGAAAGATTTAAATTAGAACATGCATTAATCTATTTAAGAATGTTTAAATTTTATTTGAAAAAAGGTCATTTTTAATATTCTGATCAATATAAAAATATGATTTATGAAATCTTTTTGAGTGATTAACCATTGTGATAAAATTAGGTAGTAAAGTATATGGCCCAAGATATACCTTATAAGAGTGCCTAAAATTTTTGAACTCACACATATTTTGTGAGTGAGTGGAGAGGACTGAGAAAACAGCTTTCGAGCCTTTATTGATCATGAGAGAGACTATCTATTGTTTAGATCTTGAGTTCTTATTTTGAAAAAAAATATATATATTTCCTGAAAAAAAAAAGAAAAAAAAAGAAAAATACAAAAAGAAAGATGTTGAAGATCTATGTAATTTTTAAGTTATATGCTGCGACCCATTTTTCTCTCATAAGAATAAAAAAATAAAAAAATAAATAAAAAAAGAAAGAGAGAAATACATTGTACAAATTAAATAAATATGTGGTCAAAAAGCATAAACTTAGTCTGATTCCATGATGTAAAAAAAAAAAAAATCAGGAAAAAAAAATATAATAAGAACAACTGGATTTTAAATCAATTGATTTTCTATCTTTTGATTAGTTTGGCTCGTTTGTCTGTCTGCATTCTGTAAACCATTTTTCTGAGCATTTATCTGTATTCCAACTCCATGAGAGAAATCGTTGCCATAAATTGAAACATTTATTAACCTGTGAGGATATGGAGTTGAGACTCTTACTAGGAATTTCTGAAGGCCGTGTACATTTAACTACCTAAAATAAGCTTTGAATTATTCATCTCAAATTATTTCATAAATTATAATTATGATGATCTTGATATAACTTTGACAGTTTTCAAATTTTATTTAAACACTTAGATAGTTCTGATTACATTTCTATTTAAATTAATCAATATGTTTTGTATTGCTATTAACGCTTAAATTGCTAGGGACTAGCAATAAGCTGGTTGGGAGGTGTGATAAACATAAAAATTGTACATTAATTAAATGTTTTATAATATAAATATATAGTTTTTGTTTTATTAAATTTTTAAATATTATATGTTTTATAATAAATTGTATAAAATATAAGTTGTTGTGTAATTATAAGTTTTTACTATTTTTACAGGTTCGATAAAACAAGAATAACCTTGGCGTTGCAAATGGGATTAAGATGATTCTTGGACCTGTAGAAAGTTGATGTTAATATCTACAATATTGGTGGCAAGCATGAGATAAAAATCCTCTCACAATTGGGATCAAATTAAGCAACAATTAAAGTTACCGAAGGAGTGGCAGTTTTACCATGCTCTAGTATTTTGACCATATCTCTCAAACTACTTGGTCAAATATTCTGAAAAAAATACCACAACTAGACAACTCAATTATCCACATGTTTCATTTTATGTGAAGAAGAAAATTCGGAGAAGATGCTTGTCAAAAGGGATGTGCAATATAATATTAATTTCTTGGAACACCAATGAAGACTTATGTGTAAAAAATAATATTTTATTTGTGGTTGTCTCCCCAAATTTGGCTATAAATAGGGGTGCATTGTAATGTATTGAGATATCCCTCATTCTATGAACAAATCTTTGAGTTCATAATATTTCTCTCTATATTTTTCTTTTATTTCTTCATTTAAATATAATTAGCATGTTAATTTCATATTCAAAGTTTTACACTTTGAATAATGAATAGCTAACTTCCTAAAGTTGAGATGATAAGGTGAAGCTCTTGGCATGATAATAAGGTTATTATAAGGTAAGAATCTATGTTTTATATTATTTAATCATTATTTATTGTTTATGTTATATTTATTTCTTTAAGCATTTTTATACCCTACTTATAAGTGGGAGTTTTGATTTATTGTTGCTATATGTTACACTAAATTCTTGGAACCATTTAAATGTTAGTTTGGTATTACCAACCATTTAAAATGGATGCCTTGAGTTATTATATATAAATATATTATAATATTAAATTCTTGGAACCATTTAAATGTTAGTTTGGTTTTACCAACCATTTAACTTGGATTCCTTGATTTATTATATATGAATATATTATAGTATTAATTTATTGGTACCATTTAAATGTTTGTTTGGTTTTACCAACCATTTAAAGTGGGAACCTTGATTTAGTGTTTACAAATATATATAGCACAATAAATACTTGACCACATTTATAAGTTTTGGTATATATTATGTACTTATAAGATTATAATTTATAACATAATATAAATATGATTATTTAATATATTGGAACCATTTTATTAAGTGGATTTCAATATTGTTCGTTAATGTTAACTTTATTAAAATACCAAGAGTGGATCCTTTAATCTCAACTACTTAAATTTAAATTTGAACAATTAAAATTTACCCATTAAAGATTCAATTAAAATTAAAAAGAAACAAAAACAAAAACAAAAAGACATTGTAGTGGACTTGTAATTACCTTAGCTTCCCTGTGGATACGATATTCGGACTCACCGAATTATACTACTTGTGGACAACCTGCTCTTGGGAGTGCAACAATCAAAGTCGCAACACGCAGGAAGCGCCAGATGATGTCATTGCAGGTAACTGTTTTCTTTGCGGTTATCCTGCATATGTGTTGATCGACACAGGTGCATCTCATACATTCATCTCTGAACATTTTGCATTGAGACATTCATTGCCTGTTGAGTCTTTGTCAACAGTAGTGTCTATAGCTTCTCCATTGGGAAGTGGTTTGATATCTGTGACTACTGTTAGACACTGTATGCTTCAGTTTGAGGGGCATGAGATCGATCTTGATTGTGTAGTACTTGGTTTAGATGATTTTGATTGTATAGTTGGTATAGACATGTTGACCTAGTACAGGGCCACTGTAGATTGTTTCCACAAGATTGTCAGATTCAGACCCGACATGACAGATGAGTGGAAATTCTATGGCAAAGGTTCCAGATCTCGGATTCCCTTAGTATCTGCTCTGACTATGAGTAGATTGCTTCAGAGAGGAGCAGAGGGCTTTCTCGTATATTCAGTAGATCTACTGAAGTCGAGCCCAGCATTGGCAGATCTGCCAGTGGTTTGCGAGTTTGCAGATGTGTTCCCAGATGAGATTCCAGGGTTGCCTCCGGTTCGAGAGGTTGATTTCAGCATAGATCTTATGCCCGGTTCTGTTCCTATTTCGAGAGCTCCGTATAGGATGGCGCCGATAGAGCTGAAAGAGTTGAAAGCACAGTTGGAGGATCTTCTGTCCAAGGGGTATATCAGACCCAGTGTATCTCCTTGGGGTGCTCCGGTGCTTTTCGTTAGAAAGAAAGATGGCTCGATGCGATTGTGTATTGATTACAGGCAGTTGAATAAGGCAACAGTGAAGAACAAGTATCCTTTGCCTCGCATCGACGACTTGTTTGATCAGCTACAGGGATCTTCTGTATACTCGAAGATCGATTTGAGATCAGGGTATCATCAGCTCAGAGTTAGAGGCGTTGATATTCCGAAGACTGCATTCCGAACCAGGTATGGACATTACGAGTTTGTTGTTATGCCTTTCGGTTTGACGAATGCACCTGCGGTGTTTATGAGTTTGATGAACCGCATCTTTCAGAGATATTTAGATGATTTTGTGATTGTGTTTATTGACGACATTTTGGTGTATTCGAAGAGTTTGACTGAGCATGCAGATCACCTGAGGATTGTATTGAAGAATTTGAGAAATGAGCGGTTGTATGCCAAACTGTCCAAGTGTGAATTCTGGCTGCGACAGGTTGTCTTCTTGGGGCACATTATATCTGGAGATGGTATTGCGGTAGATCCGAGTAAAGTTGAGGCTGTGATCAGTTGGCCGAGACCGACTTCTGTGCCTGAGATACGCAGTTTCATGGGTCTGGCCGGTTATTATCGACGTTTTATTCGAGACTTCTCCAGTATAGCGAAGCCTATCACACAGTTGACCCAGAAGAATATGCCATTTGTCTGGTCCAAGGATTGTGAAGCCAGTTTTGTAGAGTTGAAGAAGAGGCTGACTAGTGCGCCTGTCTTGACAATTCCTACTGGTACAGGTGAGTTCGTTGTATATTGTGATGCATCTCACAGAGGGCTAGGATGTGTTCTTATGCAGCAAGGACACGTGATAGCGTACGCCTCTAGACAGTTAAAGCCGCACGAGACCCGCTTTCCGATTCATGATCTTGAATTGGCGGCGATTGTCTTTGCCTTGAAGATCTGGCGCCATTATCTGTATGGCGAGAAATTTGAGATCTATTCCGATCATAAAAGCCTGAAGTATCTTTTTTCTCAGTCAGAGTTGAACATGAGGCAGCGACGATGGCTTCATCTGTTAAAAGATTTTGATTGCGAGATCAAGTACCATCCAGGGAAGTCGAATGCAGCGGCAGACGCCTTGAGTCGAAAGGTATGTGCTCTTTCCTTATCGACTATAGGTGTATCGAATTTAGTAGAAGATTGTTGCTTGTCCGGATTGACATTTGATACAGAGAGTAGACCGTTGCGACTTGCTGCGATTCAGATTGAGCCAGACTTGATTATAAGGATCAAAGAAGCGCAGAGAACCGATCCGAGTGTGCAGAGATCGATTGATATGGTCAGAGCTGGACATATCTCAGAATATCAGGTCAGAGATTCTGTTCTGTATGTGAATAACCGTCTAGTGGTGCCATATGTTTCAGATTTGAGACGACAGATCATGTCAAAGGCACACTGTAGTCGGTTTAGCATTCATCCTGGTGGCAGGAAGATGTACAATGACTTGAAGACACAATTCTGGTGGAAGCAGATGAAGACAGATATTGCAGAATTTGTGTCTAGATGTCTGAATTGCCAACAGGTGAAGGCAGAGCGGAAGAAGCCCGGAGGTTTACTTCAGAGTTTGTCTGTTCTTGAATGGAAATGGGACCACATTTCCATGGATTTCGTGACGAAGTTACCTCGATCATCACGGGGCTGTGATTCGATTTGGGTCATCGTTGACAGATTGACCAAATCTGCCTGTTTCATTCCGTACAGGATGACCTATCGACATGATCAGATGGCAGAGTTGAATGTCAGAGAGGTCGTCAGATTGCATGGTGTGCCGAAGTCGATCGTATCAGACCGTGATCCACGATTCACTTCTCACTTTTGGCACAGCTTGCAGCAGGCTTTGGGTACGATTTTACACCTAAGCACTGCTTATTATCCCCAGACAGACGGACAGTCAGAGCGGACTATCCAGACTTTAGAGGACATGCTGAGAGCTGTAGTACTAGACTTTGGTACTAGTTGGCAGGATTCATTGCCGTTGTGTGAGTTTTCATACAACAACAGCTATCAGACGAGCATAGAGATGGCACCGTTCGAAGCTTTATACGGAAAGAAGTGCAGATCTCCGTTGTACTGGGATGATATTTCTGAGGTACCAGAGTTGGGGCCTGATATGATTCGTGAGATGACCGAAAAAGTGAAGATCATTCAGAAGAGAATGAAGACGACACAGGATAGGCAAGCGAAGTACGCCAATATCAGACGTAGACCGTTAGTATTTGAGCAGGGAGACAGAGTGTTCTTGAAGATTTCACCTTTCAGAGGCGTTGTCAGATTTAGCAAGCGTGGGAAGTTGTCTCCTAGATACGTCGGTCCGTACGAGATCCTTGAGAAGATTGGCGATCGAGCTTACAGACTTGCTCTTCCTCCTTCATTATCTGGTATACATGACGTTTTTCATGTATCAATGTTGCGCAGATATATGCCGGATGATTCTCATGTCATTCAACCTGACGAAGCCGAGTTAGATCAGACTCTGAGCTATGTTGAGCGACCGATACAGATTTTGGATCGGAAAGAGAAACAACTTAGAACCAAGGCCATTCCGCTTGTGAAGGTTCAGTGGAATCGTCATGGCATCGAAGAAGCAACTTGGGAGACAGAGTCTGAGATGAGACAGAGGCATCCCGAGCTATTCTTATGATGTGAGTCTTTCTTCCCGTTTTGACTTTACAATTTTATATATACTTGCATGAGTAATTGCTTGCGAGTTCGAGGACGAACTCCTGTCTAAGAGGGGGAGAAATGTAAGGCTCGAGAATTGTCAATTGGCATTGATGTTAGACTTGTATAGATAGGAATGCATGAATTATGAGATTTTGAGCAGCAGGGCCGAAGCCACACCGCACCCGCGGTGTTAGAGATACAGCACCCGCGGTGCATTGAAAGGAAATTAGTGAAATTGTGCGAACAGACACCGCACCCGCGGTGTTAGCAAGACCGCACCCGCGGTGTGAGACCGCACCCGCGGTCATGTAAGGACCGCACCCGCGGTCTAGGTGCTACATTTTTTGATGAACTCGCCGTGAGCACAGCGCACCCGCGCTCCTGAGCTACCGCACCCGCGGTGTTGCATGCAAAGTGCCACCTTTGTTTCTCAACTTGACACATGGCATGATATATATATATGTTGAATTGACACATCACTTCCTCATTCCTCCATCAGGC
Organism: Primulina eburnea; assembly: GCF_022965805.1. Lineage (NCBI taxonomy): Eukaryota > Viridiplantae > Streptophyta > Magnoliopsida > Lamiales > Gesneriaceae > Primulina > Primulina eburnea. Next base: position 178,356 of record NW_027331012.1, read on the forward strand.
AAGAACCGAGAGAATCTCAAGAAAGGAGCAAGCTTCTTCATTTCTTAGAAATTGTATTGTGCAAGATTTACACATCCGAATTGGAAACCGAGTTGAGATTATTGTTCCTTACCCCAAGAGCTATCTAAGGATGTAAGTTTCTTCTATTTTCAACATGTTTCAGATTTTAGATGTTGGGGAAATTATGATTTGATTTGTGAAAGGTGTTCTTGATATATAGCACACTATAGAAATGCGATCGGAACGATTTTCGGATACCATATGATGCTACTTCGAATTTTCAGCATGTGTTATTGAAGAGTATATAGATTTCAGAGTTTGAGAAGATTATGTCATTGATATGATGATGTTGATGAGATTATGGTATTGATATGTGAGTTGTGAATTGGCCGGTACCGAGAATTACGCTGTTATGCCGTTGATTTGTACCGAGATTTATTATTGATTGGATTATGTGTTGCTTTGAGTTAGAGATTGATATTGTGTGTCTAAACATTGCCATTTCATATTTCAAGTGACAGAGTTAGTATCTCGACTTCGAGACTTCGACAGATTGTTCGACGAGAAAGGTATAATTCATGTGGTCTTGGGATTGCACAACTCGATTCAGATTTGATACGAGTTTCCCTAAATCACATACTAGATTGTTATTACATTTGATTATGTAATGTTTCGTTTATTGATTTATATTCGAGTCCTGAGATAGGAGATATTGGCAGATTTGCCAAAACTAGACGTTTCGGTGTATCGACGCATAGGAGCAGATTTGCTATATGTGTAGACCCTCGATACAGAGTTGACCGAAGTCTAGGAATAAGACGTACCGTTGCCCCGAGTGGTTGGGTAGGTGACAGACCGTCTTATTCACACCGGGATCCCTAGATTAGAAATGAGTCGAGTCAAGATTTAAATGTTGAATACAGATTTGTATTCTTCTACATGTTTAGATTTATATTCATGTTACTTGATTTATGCTATGCATTTGTATATAATATTCACATTGCATGCATCCATGTTTTATACTGGGATATGTTCTCACCGGAGTTATCCGGATGTTTTCGTGTCTGTATGTGTGCATGGCAACAGGTGGGGCAGGATCAGGGTCACGACGAGGAAGAGAGAGTTGATAGCGTGGTGATGCCGGGTGTAGCAGCAGATTACTAGTAGTTTCAGTTTAGATTTGAACTACTTGTATTTGAGATTCGAACACTAGTGTATGGTTGTACTAGACAGACTTGTATGTACCGTATGTTGTTTAATTTCTATCGAGACATGTTATGCTTTCGTTAATACATTTGAATTAATGTTAAAAGCAAATTTTTCACCCACATTTTCGAACAAAGATCCAATTAAATCCCAAAAAGAATTGAGTTAGAACCCGGGTCCCCACAATAGAAATGTCAATCCAAGTTATTTTTAAGAATAGCACGCAAAAGTGTTCCCAAAGTTCTATTGACAACTTCAGTTTGTCCATCCGTTCGAGGATAAAAAGTAGTAGAAAACAACAATTTTGTGCCAAGTTTAGCCCATAAAGTCTTCCAAACGTAACTCAAGAATTTAACATCGCGATCAGAAACAATAGTCCTAGGCATGCCATGCAACCTATCGACTTCTCTAAAGAACAAATCCGCCATGTTTGAAGCATCATCGGTTTTATGACAAGCTATAAAATGTGCCATCTTAGAGAATCTATCCACAACAACCAAAATAGAATACCTCCCCTTCTTAGTCCTAGGCAACCCCAAAATAAAGTCCATAGAAATGTCAATCCAAGTTCTTTTTAAGAATAGCACGCAAAAGTGTTCCCAAAGTTCTATTGACAACTTCAGTTTGTCCATCCGTTCGAGGATGACAAGTAGTAGGAAACAACAATTTTGTGCCAAGTTTAGCCCATAAAGTCTTCCAAAAGTAACTTAAGAATTTAACATCGCGACCAGAAACAATAGTCCTAGGCATGCCATGCAAACTAACGACTTCTCTAAAGAACAAATCCGCCATGTTTAAAGCATCATCGGTTTTATGACAAGCTATAAAATGTGCCATCTTAGAGAATCTATCCACAACAACAAAAATAGAATCCCTCCCCTTCTTAGTACTAGGCAACCCCAAAATAAAGTCCATAGAAATGTCAATCCAAGTTCTTTTTAAGAATAGCACGCAAAAGTGTTTCCAAAGTTCTATTGACAACTTCAGTTTGTCCATCCGTTGGAGGATGACAAGTAGTAGAAAACAAAATTTTTTTGCCAAGTTTAGCGCATAAAGTCTTCCAAAAGTAACTCAAGAATTTAACATCGCGAACAGAATCAATAGTCCTAGGCATGCCATGCAACCTAACGACTTCTCTAAAGAACAAATCCGCAATGTTTGAAGCATCATCGGTTTTATGACAAGCTATAAAATGTGCCATCTTAGAGAATCTATCCACAACAACAAAAATAGAATCCCTCCCCTTCTTAGTCCTAGGCAACCCCAATATAAAGTCCATAGAAATGTCAATCCAAGTTCTTTTTAAGAATAGCACGCAAAAGTGTTCCCAAAGTTCTATTGACAACTTCAGTTTGTCCATCCGTTCGAGGATGACAAGTAGTAGAAAACAACAATTTTGTGCCAAGTTTAGCCCATAAAGTCTTCCAAACGTAACTCAAGAATTTAACATCGCGATCAGAAACAATAGTCCTAGGCATGCCATGCAACCTAACGACTTCTCTAAAGAAAAAATCCGCCATGTTTGAAGCATCATTGGTTTTATGACAAGCTATAAAATGTGCCATCTTAGAGAATCTATCCACAACAACCAAAATAGAATACCTCCCCTTCTTAGTCCTAGGCAACCCCAAAATAAAGTCCATAGAATTGTCAATCCAAGTTCTTTTTAAGAATAGCACGCAAAAGTGTTCCCAAAGTTCTATTGACAACTTCAGTTTGTCCATCTGTTTGAGGACGAAAAGTAGTAGAAAACAACAATTTTGTGCCAAGTTTAGCCCATAAAGTCTTCCAAAATTAACTCAAGAATTTAACATCGCGAACAGAATCAATAGTCCTAGGTATGCCATGCAACCTAACGACTTCTCTAAAGAACAAATCCGCAATGTTTGAAGCATCATCGATTTTATGACAAGTTATAAAATGTGCCATCTTAGAGAATCTATCCACAACAACAAAAATAGAATCCCTCCCCTTCTTAGTCCTAGGCAACACAAAAATAAAGTCCATAGAAATGTCAATCCAAGTTCTTTTTAAACATAGCACGCAAAAGTGTTCCCAAAGTTCTATTGACAACTTCAGTTTGTCCATCCGTTCGAGGATGACAAGTAGTAAAAAACAACAATTTTGTGCCAAGTCGACGTGAATCTTGATACGAATAAATAGCAAACACGATTGAAAATAAATCGCACCCTCTATTCAATTACGATATTAAGACCCGTGTGTTTTCCTGATCTTTTGATTCAAGTATTGTGTGATATTCATCTCTAAACTAGCAAGAGTTTAGCAACAAATAAACACGAGGATAAACAATCGAAAACTATACGAACCTTCGAAGAACTTTGCCTACGACAATCCGCACAAGAAACGATCGACAAACGCCACAAAGTTACAAACTTTGATAAGTTTGATTTGATTTGACAAAGCTAAAAGCTTTGAAAAGTTGAGAGAAAATTCTCACAAGTTTGATAAACTCAAAATATTGTGTATTGTGTGTTAAAATTCGTCCAACGTAGTCTATATATCAAAAGATATCAAAAATCTAGTCTCCCAAAATAATAAAACTCTAGAAAAGGAAACAAATCCGCGCAGAAAACACTAGGCACGGACCCCGTGCAGACCTCCGTGTCTGGGTCCGTGTACATACTGTAAAACTCTTCAATCGGGATCAAGGGACACGGACCCCGTGCTCACCTCCGTGTACGGGTCCGTGTAGGCACTGTATTCGCCAAATGTATAGGGCACGGACCCCGTGCCTGGGTCCGTCTCCAGGTCCGTGCAGCCACTGTAAAAACTCATCCCAGCTTGTAAAGGACACGGACCCCGTGTGCAGGTCCGTGTACAGGTCCGTCCAGACTCGGTCAGCAACATCAATGCTTGAATGACTTTCCGTTGGCCTCCAAACGTACTCCCATGCATCACGACCTCTTCCGACTTGCTCATGACTCCTTGTAGCGCCTCCTTGAATCTCTTTAGTCGACCCCTCGTGATTGGTCCCTCCGGCAACTGCAAAGGATCCCATGCTTTCCTTGGGACGTCCACGTTCGCATCATCCTCCCCTTCTTGAGAAGGATTTGTCCTCAAATCTTGCTCGTCACCTACATCAAACAACGACAAGTCACTAACATTAAAAGTAGAGCTAACATTATACTCACCCGGCAAGTCGAGTTTGTAGGCATTGTCATTGATCCTCTCAAGAACTTGGAATGGTCCATCGCCCCTAGGTAGTAGCTTTGAGCGTCGCTTCTCCGGAAACCTCTCCTTCCTCAAGTGTAGCCACACCCAATCGCCCTTCTCGAATACCACCTTCTTTTTCCCTTTGTTGGCTTGCTTAGCATATTGCTCATTTCGCTTCTCAATATTAGCTTTTACCTTCTCATGCAAACTCCTAACGAATTCAGCCTTCTTTTTTCCGTCTAAGTTTAACCTTTCACTCACAGGTAAAGACATCAAATCCAACGGAGTCAAAGGATTAAAACCATATACAATCTCAAATGGTGAATAGCTAGTAGTAGAGTGCACACAACGATTATAAGCAAATTCAACAAATGGCAAGCAATTCTCCCAATTCTTTAAATTCTTTTTGAGAATAGCACGTAATAAAGTTCCTAACGTCCTATTAACTACCTCAGTTTGACCATCAGTTTGAGGATGACAGGTCGTAGAAAACAGTAATTTAGTGCCAAGTTTAGCCCACAGTGTTTTCCAAAAGTAACTTAGGAATTTAACATCACGGTCCGACACAATGGTCCTAGGCATGCCATGCAGCCTAACGACTTCTCTAAAGAATAGGTCCGCGATGTTAGATGCATCATCCGTCTTGTGACTAGCAATAAAGTGTGCCATTTTAGAAAACCTATCCACAACAACAAATATAGAGTCCCTCCCCTTCTTTGTCCTAGGTAACCCCAAAACAAAGTCCATAGAGATATCAACCCAAGGTTCACTAGGGACGGGAAGTGGTGTATATAATCCATGTGGTAGTGTCCTAGACTTAGCTTGTCTACAAGTTATGCACTTCTCACAAATACGCTCAACATCACGCTTCATGTTTGGCCAACAAAAATGTTCATGTAATGCACTTAAAGTCTTAGCCACCCCAAAGTGTCCCATTAGGCCACCCCCATGTGCTTCCCTAACAAGTAATTCACGAATTGATGACTTGGGAATGCACAATCTATCCTTTCTAAACAAGAAACCTTTATGCAAGTAAAATTTATCATGTGGACCATGCATACAAGTTTCAAACACTTCCTTAAAATCATCATCTAGCACATACAACTCTTTAACAAGTTCAAACCCCAATATTTTAGATTCCAAAGTAGAGAAAAGTACATACCTCCGTGATAGTGCATCGGCCACTACATTTTCCTTACCTTGCTTATACTTGATCATGTAGGGGAATGTCTCTATGAAGGCCACCCACTTAGCATGCCGCTTGTTCAGCTTTTGTTGCCCCTTGAGGTGCTTTAGAGATTCATGATCCGTATGAATCACAAACTCTTTAGGCCTCAAGTAGTGCTGCCACGTCTCAAGAGTCCTCACAAGTGCATAGAACTCCTTGTCATACGTGGGATAGTTCAGCGCTGCCCCATTGAGCTTCTCACTAAAGTACGCCACCGGCCTTCCTCCTTGCATCAACACGCCGCCAATACCTACACCTGAAGCATCACATTCAATTTCAAACGTATTAGAAAAATCAGGTAATACAAGTAAATGAGCATTAATTAATTTTTGCTTGATAATATTAAAGGACTTCTCTTGCTCCTCGCCCCAACAGAATGGAACGTTGTTCTTGATGACCGCCGTCATCGGTGCCGCCAATGTGCTAAAATCCCTTACAAACCTCCTATAGAAGCTTGCAAGACCATGAAAGCTTCGGACTTGACCAACAGTAGTAGGCGATGGCCAATCTCGAATAGCACTTACCTTGTCTTCATCCACTTGTATCCCTTGTGAACTCACAACGAAACCAAGAAACACAAGTTTGTTTGTACAAAAATCACACTTCTTTAAGTTAGCATACAAATTTTCAGCCCTTAATGTGATTAGCACAAGTTTCAAGTGTTTAACATGCTCTTCAAGATTCTTGCTATACACTAGGATATCATCAAAGTAAACCACAACAAATTTACCTATATGTGCACGCAAGACATGATTCATTAACCTCATAAAGGTGCTAGGTGCATTAGTTAAACCAAAAGGCATAACCATCCACTCATACAACCCATACTTAGTTTTAAAAGCAGTTTTCCACTCATCACCTTCCCTCATTCTAATTTGATGGTAGCCACTTCTTAAGTTAATTTTGCTAAAGATGCAAGACCCATGCAATTCATCTAACATATCATCTAGTCTAGGTATGGGATGCCTATACTTAATGGTTATGTTATTGATTGCCCTACAGTCGACACACATACGCCATGAGCCATCTTTCTTAGGGACTAGCAAAACAGGCACCGCACAAGGTGACATGGACTCACGCACATAACCTTTATCTAATAACTCACTTACCTGCCTTTGTAGCTCCTTAGTCTCCTCCGGATTTCTCCTATAAGCTGGACGGTTCGGCAAGGCACTCCCGGGCACCAAATCAATTTGGTGCTCAATTCCCCTCAAAGGTGGTAAGCCTTGAGGTAGCTCCTCCGGAAATACATCGTCAAATTCCTGCAATAATTAAACAACAATGCTCGGAAGGGATCCGGCTATATCACTTGTGTTAAGGAGGATCTCCTTGTAAAGAATTAACACAAGTGGTTCATGTGTGTGCAACAAGTGTTTTATCTCACCTTTTTGGGCCATATAAGAATTCTTTTTGGCCTCTTTCCTCTCTTTTTCTTTCCCCTCAATTTATTTCCTCTCTTTTTTTGTTTGTGTGGCTATCTCACTCTTTTCAAATCTCTTTTTTTCAGCCACTTCAATTTTATTTTCAGAGGCCATCTCACTTTTTAATTCACTCTTTTTTTCGGCCTCATCTCTCTTCTTTTTTTCAAGTGGTCCTCCAATACTTGCTTTGGGGACAATGGAAGTAAGACAACAGTTTCTTTTTTCAAGACAAACGAGTACTTATTTTTGAACCCATCGTGAGTCACTCGTCTATCAAATTGCCATGGCCTACCCAACAATATATGACAAGCATGCATAGGTACCATGTCACACAAAACTTCATCCACATACTTCCCAATTGAAAAGGACACTAGAACTTGCCTATTCACTCTCACCTCCGCACAATCGTTCAACCATTGAAGCTTATATGGTTGAGGATGTTTTATTGTAGGCAATCCCAATTTCTCAACCATCTCAATGCTAGCCACATTGGTGCAACTTCCCCCATCTATGATTACATTGCACACCTAACCACTCACAAAACATCTAGTGTGAAACAAGTTCTCCCTTTGGTTAATCTCCTCATCTTTGACTTGGGCACTCATGATTCGCCTAGTCACTAGAGCTTCTCCTACAACCGCCCCATATCCCTCATCGGGATCCTCCAACTCCGGCATATCATCATCACTACCCTCGCCATCCCCCTCACTTTGAGACTCATATTCAACATAATCATTCAAAAACATGACTCTCTTATTAGGACACTCACTAGCAATATGGCCCAACCCTTGACATCTAAAACATTTTGTATCTCTAGAACGAGTAGTAGGAATTTCAGATTTACCTTGTACTCCATGTCTAGGTGCCTCTTGCTTTGGTTCAAAGTTAGGCTTGGTCACCACTTTGCTATCATCTCGCTTGGCCGCATTTGGTCGCCACGAAGAAGATGCACCTCCGGTTTGATTGGTGCGGCCAACTCCTCGCCTCTTGAGTTGTTGCTCCACTTTAATGGCCATTTGCACCATCTCGTCTAGATCTAAGTAGTGCCGAAGCTCCACTTGATCTTGAATCTCCCTGTTCAAACCACAAAGAAAACGAGCCATAGTTGCTTCATTATCCTCCTCAGTATTTGCCCTAATCATGAGTACTTCCATCTCCTTATAGTAGTCCTCAACACTCTTCAACCCTTGCCTCAAAGTTTGTAACCTCTTAAACATCTCCCTATAATAGTGGTTAGGCACAAACCTCTTCCTCATTACACTCTTCATCTCATCTCAAGATTCAATGGGTCTCTCATTATACTTTCTTTTAGTGGTCACTAATTGATCCCACCAAATGAGAGCATAGTCTAAAAATTCAACCACCGCCAACCTCACCTTCTTTTGTTCGGAGTAGTGGTGACATGCAAATACGAACTCTACCCTCTTTTCCCATTCTAGGTACGCCTCCGGGTCAGATTTCCCATGGAATGAAGGGATTTTCATCTTAATGCTACCCATGTGACCATCTTCCCTAGTCGCCTCATACCTACCCCTCATAGCTTCTCTTCTTCCTCTCCCAAATCCTCTATCTCTTCCATTCCTACCCCAATTCTCATTTTGACTCTCATCGCCTCCTCCTAGATCATACTCCTCGTCATCTCTACCCAAATCCTTAGGCTTAGGTTTACCCCCACTAACACTAACCTCAAGTTTACCCAACCTCTCATGCAACGACTCCATTTGGGTCGTCATCATCCTACTAAAATCCCCAAACAACGCCTCCAGTGGAAACTTAGATGACCCCGGGTTCGAATTATCTCCTACCTCCTTCTCCATCTAATTCTTAGAATTGTACCTGCAAGAAAATGTTAGTAGAAAACAAATAACTCCTCACCCAAAAGCTCACCGGTCACTCCAAAGAAATTCACTCGTCTCTCCTCTCTTATTTTTTTTGCTCACAACAAATACTCACTAGTCACTCCAAAGAAATAACACTCACACTCAAATGTTTCCACTCGAATTTGATAGTACTCTCAAAAGTGTGCTCAAGCTTTGTATTTGGGATATCAAACAATCAAGGTTCAAACTTGTGAACAAATGCGACCGACTCACTTGGACTGTGTAGACAAGAAATTCGAATATGATATTTTTTTTTTGACTGTGAGAGACAATTAAATATGACTCTCTAAAGAAAATAGGACAAGATATCAAAATGAAATAATGGTGAATTTTCGGAATTTTTGTACTCTTTTTTTTTTTTTTTGCTTGTGTACTACTCGAAAATCCCAAAAAAAAAGTCACCAACAAATTCGAGAATCACAGATTCACGAAAACAAAATTACGAAGAACGATATAACAAAACAGATCTGAAAATAAACGAAGAAATAATACAGATCTGCAATTTAAGAACAAGATAATTTACTTGAATTCAATAAACCTGGCTCTGATACCAAATGACGTGAATCTTGATACGAATAAATAGCAAACACGATTGAAAATAAATCTCACCCTCTATTCAATTACGATATTAAGACCCGTGTGTTTTCCCGATCTTTTGATTCAAGTATTGTGTGATATTCACCTCTAAACTAGCAAGAGTTTAGCAACAAATAAACACGAGGATAAACAATCGAAAACTATACGAACCTTCGAAGAACTTTGCCTACGACAATCCGCACAAGCAACGATCGACAAACGCCACAAAGTTACAAACTTTGATAAGTTTGATTTGATTTGAAAAAGCTAAAAGCTTTGAAAAGTTGAGAGAAAATTCTCACAAGTTTGATAAACTCAAAATATTATGTGTATTGTGTGTTAAAATTCGTCCAACATAGTCTATATATCAAAAGATATCAAAAATCTAGTCTCCCAAAATAATAAAACTCTAGAAAAGGAAAAAAATCCGCGCAGAAAACACTAGGCACGGACCCCGTGCAGACCTCCGTGTCTGGGTCCGTGTACATACTGTAAAATTCTTCAATCGGGATCAAGGGACACGGACCCCGTGCTCACCTCCGTGTACGGGTCCGTGTAGGCACTGTATTCGCCAAATGTATAGGGCACGGACCCCGTGCCTGGGTCCGTCTCCAGGTCCGTGCAGCCACTATAAAAACTCATCCCAGCTTGTAAAGGACACGGACCCCGTGTGCAGGTCCGTGTACAGGTCCGTCCAGACTCGGTCAGCAACATCAATGCTTGAATGACTTTCCGTTGGCCTCCAAACGTACTCCCATGCATCACGACCTCTTCCGGCTTGCTCATGACTCCTTGTAGCGCCTCCTTGAATCTCTTTAGTCGACCCCTCGTGATTGGTCCCTCCGGCAACTGCAAAGGATCCCATGCTTTCCTTGGGACGTCCACGTTCGCATCACAAGTTTAGCCCATAAAGTCTTCCAAAAGTAACTCAAGAATTTAACATCGCGACCAGAAACAATAGTCATAGGCATGCCATGCAACCTAACGACTTCTCTAAAGAACAAATCCGCCATGTTTGAAGCATCATTGGTTTTATGACAAGCTATAAAATGTGCCATCTTAGAGAATCTATTCACAACAACAAAAATAGAATCTCTCCCCTTCTTAGTACTAGGCAACCCCAAAATAAAGTCCATAGAAATGCCAATCCAAGTTCTTTATAAGAATAGCACGCAAAAGTGTTCCCAAAGTTCTATTGATAACTTCAGTTTGTCCATCCGTTCGAGGATGACAAGTAGTAGAAAACAACAATTTTGTGCCAAGTTTAGCCCATAAAGTCTTCCAAAAGTAACTCAAAAATTTAACATCGCGAACAGAATCAATAGTCCTAGGCATGCCATGCAACCTAACGACTTCTCTAAAGAACAAATCCGCAATGTTGGAAGCATCATCGGTTTTATGACAAGCTATAAATGTGCCATCTTAGAGAATCTATCCACAACAACAAAAATAGAATCCCTCCCCTTCTTAGTCCTAGGCAACCCCAAAATAAAGTCCATAGAAATGTCAATCCAAGTTCTTTTTAAGAATAGCACGCAAAAGTGTTCTCAAAGTTCTATTGACAACTTCAGTTTGTCCATCCGTTTGAGGATGAAAAGTAATAGAAAACAACAATTTTGTGCCAAGTTTAGCCCATAAAGTCTTCCAAAAGTAACTCAAGAATTTAACATCGCGAACAGAATCAATAGTCCTAGGCATGCCATGCAACCTAACGACTTCTCTAAAGAACAAATCCGCGATGTTTGAAGCATCATTGGTTTTATGACAAGCTATAAAATGTGCCATCTTCGAGAATCTATCCACAACAACAAAAATAGAATCCCTCCCCTTCTTAGTCCTAGGCAACCCCAAAATAAAATCCATAGAAATGTCAATCCAAGTTCTTTTTAAGAATAGCACGCAAAAGTGTTCCCAAAGTTCTATTGACAACTTCAGTTTGTCCATCCGTTCGAGGATGACAAGTAGTAGAAAACAACAATTTTGTGCCAAGTTTAGCCCATAAAGTCTTCCAAAAGTAACTCAAGAATTTAACATCGCGAACAGAATCAATAGTCCTAGGCATGCCATGCAACCTAACGACTTCTCTAAAGAACAAATCCGCCATGTTTGAAGCATCATCGGTTTTATGACAAGCTATGAAATGAGCCATCTTCGAGAATCTATCCACAACAACAAAAATAGAATCCCTCCCCTTCTTAGTCCTAGGGAACCCCAAAATAAAGTCCATATAAATGTCAATCCAAGTTCTTTTTAAGAATAGCACGCAAAAGTGTTCCCAAAGTTCTATTGACAACTTCAGTTTGTTCATCCGTTCGAGGATGACAAGTAGTAGAAAACAACAATTTTGTGCCAAGTTTAGCCCATAAAGTCTTCCAAAAGTAACTCAAGAATTTAACATCGCGACCAGAAACAATAGTCCTAGGCATGCCATGCAACCTAACGACTTCTCTAAAGAACAAATCCGCCATGTTTAAAGCATCATCGGTTTTATGACAAGCTATAAAATGTGCCATCTTAGAGAATCTATCCACAACAACAAAAATAGAATCCCTCCCTTTCTTAGTACTAGGCAACCTCAAAATAAAGTCCATAGAAATGTCAATCCAAGTTCTTTTTAAGAATAGCACGCAAAAGTGTTCCCAAAGTTCTATTGACAACTTCAGTTTGTCCATCCGTTGGAGGATGACAAGTAGTAGAAAAAAATTTTTTTTTGCCAAGTTTAGCCAATAAAGTCTTCCAAAAGTAACTCAAGAATTTAACATCGCGAACAGAATCAATAGTCCTAGGCATGCCATGCAACCTAACGACTTCTCTAAAGAACAAATCCGCAATGTTTGAAGCATCATTGGTTTTATGACAAGCTATAAAATGTGCCATCTTAGAGAATCTATCCACAACAACAAAAATAGAATCCCTCCCCTTCTTAGTCCTAGGCAACCCAAAATAAATTCCTTAGAAATGTCAATCCAAGTTCTTTTGAAGAATAGCACGCAAAAGTGTTCCCAAAGTTCTATTGACAACTTCAGTTTGTCCATCCGTTCGAGGATGAAAAATAGTAGAAAACAACAATTTTGTGCCAAGTTTAGCCCATAAAGTCTTCAAAAAGTAACTCAAGAATTTAACATCGCGAACGGAATCAATAGTCCTAGGCATGCCATGCAACCTAACGACTTCTCTAAAGAACAAATCCGCGATGTTTGAAGCATCATCGGTTTTATGACAAGCTATAAAATGTGCCATCTTCGAGAATCTATCCACAACAACAAAATAGAATCCCTCCCATTCTTAGTCCTAGGCAACCCCAAAATAAAGTCCATAGAAATGTCAATCCAAGTTCTTTTTAAGAATAGCACGCAAAAGTGTTCCCAAAGTTCTATTGACAACTTCAGTTTGTCCATCCGTTCGAGGATGACAAGTAGTAGAAAACAACAATTTTGTGCCAAGTTTAGCCCATAAAGTCTTCCAAAAGTAACTCAAGAATTTAACATCGCGAACAGAATCAATAGTCCTAGGCATGCCATGCAACCTAACGACTTCTCTAAAGAACAAATCCGCGATGTTTGAAGCATCATCGGTTTTATGACAAGCTATAAAATGTTCCATCTTAGAGAATCAATCCACAACTACAAAAATAGAATCCCCCCTTCTTAGTCCTAGGCAACCCCAAAATAAAGTCCATAAAAATGTCAATCCAAGTTCTTTTTAAGAATAGCACGCAAAAGTGTTCCCAAAGTTCTATTGACAACTTCAGTTTGTCCATCCGTTCGAGGATGACAAGTAGTAGAAAACAACAATTTTGTGCCAAGTTTAGCCCATAAAGTCTTCCAAAAGTAACACAAGAATTTAACATCGCGAACAGAATCAATAGTCCTAGGCATGCCATGCAACCTAACGACTTTTATAAAGAACAAATCCGCGATGTTTGAAGCATCATCGGTTTTATGACAAGCTATAAAATGTGTCATCTTCGAGAATTTATCCACAACAACAAAAATAAAATCCCTCCCCTTCTTAGTCCTAGGCAACCCCAAAATAAAGTCCATAGAAATGTCAATCCAAGTTCTTTTTAATAATAGCACGCAAAAGTGTTCCCAAAGTTCTATTGATAACTTCAGTTTGTCCATCCGTTCGAGGATGACAAGTAGTAGAAAACAACAATTTTGTGCCAAGTTTAGCCCATAAAGTCTTCCAAAAGTAACTCAAAAATTTAACATCGTGTGGGGACCCGAGCTCTAACTCAATTCTTTTGGGATTTAATTGGATCTTTGCTAGAAAATGTAGGTCAAAAATTTGCTTTTAACATTAATTCAAATGTATAACTAAAGCATATCATGTCTTATATTATTTAAACAACATAACGTACATACATGTCTGTTTCGTACAAGCATACACTAGTGTTCAAATACCAACTACAAACATAAGTGATACAAGTCTAGTAGGAAACACTACAAATCTTCAACGCCCGAGATCTCCACGCTATCATCAATCTCTCATCTAGCTCGAGACCCAGATCCTGCCCCACCTGTTGCCATGCACACATACAGACACGACAACAGCCGGATAACTCCGGTGAGAACATATCCCAGTATAAAACATGGATGCATGCAATGTAATAATCATACACAAAAGCATAGCATATATCAAGTAACATGAATGTAAATCTAAACATGTAGAAGAATACAAATCTGTATTCAACATTTAAATCTTGACTCGACTCATTTCTAATCTAGGGATCCCGGTGTGAATAAGACGGTCTGTCACCTACCCAACCACTCGGGGCAACGGTACGTCTTATTCCTAGACTTCGGTCAACTCTGTATCGATGGTCTACACATAGCGTAAATCTACTACAATGCGTCGATACACCGAAACGTCTAGTTTTGGCCAATCTGCCAATATCTCCTATCTCAGGACTCGAATATAAATCAATAAACAAGACATTACATAATCAATGTAATAACAATCTAGTATGTGATTTAGGGAAACTTGTATCAAATCTGAATCGAGTTGTGCAATCCCAAGACCACATGAATTATACCTTTATTGTCGTAGGAATCGGTCGAGATCTCGAAGTCGAATGGCAACTCTGTCAATTCAATCTGAAATGAAGATGCATAAATGTGCCATATCAAAACACAACTCAAACAAGTCTTGTACAATTCAATACTCATACTCGGTACAAATTCTACGGCATAACGGCTTAATTCTCCGATACCGGTAACTCAACAATAATATACTCCATCATACTCAACTCACAATATCATCAACCATTAATATGCATTCTGAAATCTGTATAATCTCATACCCATATAAGCTGGAATTTCGAAATAGTAGCATACAATGTCTGAAAAATGATCCGTTAACGAATATACCATGCTCAAGATATCAAGAACACATTTCTAACTCATATCTGAATTTCCCCACATAATTATTTCGAAACATGCTAAAAATGAATAATACTTTCACCCTTAGTTAGATTTTGTCGCAAGGATCACAAATCTGTATTCGAAATCAAAATCGGATGGCTAGTTGTTGTATAATCTTTGTTGCTAGTCTAAAACCTTGAAGGAATTTCCATGGAGCATCCCTCGTTTCTCTTGTTCTGAATGAAGACAATGAGGTGTCATTGCAAAGTATATATATACCATGCCAAGTGTCAAGACAAGAAACAAAGTGGCATTCTCGCATGCAGCACCGCGGGTGCGGTGTCTCAAGAGCGCGGGTGTGCTATGCTCTCGGCAGCCCTTGCATTTTCCGGAATTCTCAGACCGCGGGTGCGGTCCTTGCAGGACCGCGGGTGCGGTCGCACCACCGCGGGTGCGGTCTTGCTAGCACCGCGGGTGCGGTCTTGCTTCGCACAAATTCACCAATTTTCTGTCAATGCACCGCGGGTGCGGTCCTTCCTGTACCGCGGGTGCGGTGTGGCTTCGGCCTAGCTTCACAATTCTGCTTTAAATGTCATGCATTCTTACCTTTACACGTCTAACATCAATGCCAGTTGAAAATCCTCGAGCCTTACATTTCTCCCCCTCTTAGACAAGAGTTCGTCCTCGAACTCGTAAGCAAATAATCATGCAAGTATATACAACACAGTATAATCAAAATTGAAAGGAAGACTCACATCATATGAATAGCTCGGGATGTTTCTGTCTCATCTCAGACTCTGTCTCCCAAGTTGCTTCCTCGATGCCATGACGACTCCACTGAACCTTCACAAGCGGAATGGTCTTGGTTCTAAGCTGTTTCTCCTTCCGATCAAGAATCTGTATCGGTCTTTCAACATAGCTCAGAGTCTGATCTAGTTCGGCTTCGTCAGGCTGAATGACATGTGTAAGGCTCGAGATTTTTAGTCCTCATTGACGTAATACTCGGAATAGATGAGTATGCATGATTTATATATAATGAGGAGTGGTAATTGAGATGAAAATAGGAATACATGGATAAGAGATGAAAATCTTCAAATTAGGACAGAACAGTTGGCGCATATGCGCGAGATAAGTGGCGCATATGCGCGATAATTCCAGTAGCATTGGCGCATATGCGCGGAAAGAGTGGCGCATATGCGCGACATTTACAGTAGTGCAAAGAACAAGCCATGTGTTCAAACCATGCAGCATATATATATAAGTTGGCCTCGATTTTATTCATTTCAGCAACAGGAATCGAGATTTCAGAGGAAGAAGAGCTTCCAACTTTCTTCAAGGCTTTGAATTGTGATTTTTCAAGATTTAGCCACCCAAACTTTAATCCGATTTTAGTGTTGAACTCCTCTCCTTATTTGCTACAAGTTTATGTAAGTATTGTTCAATTCTAGCATGTTTTGAGAATTTCATATTGGGGAAATGCTGATATGCTTATATATATGTGTTCTTGAGAGAATTGTTATCGTAGAAACGCAACCGGATCGAATAACGGATGTTGGATGCGATTATTACTCTTTTCCAGCATGTTTAGAGCTAAGATTATACAAGATCTGAGTATTATCTTATGTGTATGAGAATAATCATGAGTTTAGAATGATACAATGTTGATTAGTGAGAATTGGATTGACCGGTATCGAGAAATACGCCGTTATGCCGTCAATGGTGTTGAAATGTACTAGTGAATTGATAGTATATGTCTTGATTGGGTTAGGAATTGATGAAACTCATATTACATTGCTATTTCAGATTGGTGTCGACGACTTTGACATCGACAGATATTGTACGGCGAAAGGTATAAGCTATGTTTGTTTTGGGAAGCCACAACTCAAATAAGATATTATTTGAGTTCCCAAACCAAAATCACATACTAGAATTATTGTATATATGGTATCATGTTATGAATTGTTTATAAACATTATATTCAAATCTTGTAACATGGTTATGCTTTGATTTTAGCATTTTATTTACATATATATGATCATTGTGATATTCAGACATGAATATAAGCATGCTTTGTTTACAGATTGATATTCATTGCATTTAAGATAGGAACGTCGTTGACAGTCATTGTCAACCATCTAGATGTTCGGTGTATCTCAGCTTAGGAGTAGCCATTACTCTTATTGCAGCCGTTGATACAGCTCAGACCGAAGTCTAGGAATAAGACGTACAGTCACCCCGAGTGGGAGGGTAGGTGGCAGCCATTGACGTCTTATTAACACCGGGATCCCTAGAGTTCTAGTCGAGTCGAGTCCAGACAAGGTTTGATTCGCATTGCATTGCATGTGCATATGATGTCATTCATGATAGCATGTTCATGTTTAATTGATTATATGCATGTATACATGTTTATACTGGGATTTGTTCTTACCGGAGTTTCCGGCTGTTGTTATGTCTGTATGTGTGCATAACAACAGGTGGGGCAGGATCTGGGTCACGCATAGGATGAGAGATGGACATAGCGTGGTGATCTCGGGCATAGCAGAAGAACTAGTAGTTGTACTGTTGGCATGTACTGTATTTAATTACTAGTTGTTGAATATGGTTTGGAACCAGACATATTTGTATCTTATGTTTGTATATTACGTTGTTGAATAACATAGAATCTTCTTGTGTTAGCTTTCATTTGAGTTAATGTAAAAGCAAAAATTTGACCCACTTTTTATACTAATGATCCATTTAATCCCAAAGAAAGAATTAGAGCCCGGGTCCCCACAACAGGTGGTATCAGAGCAGTAGGTTCTGTAGACTGAGATAGAGTAGAATGAGCGGGGTAGATCGAGTCATCTTCCTTGCTTATGCTGTGCTAGCAAGTTTATTGTTTTCGTTATTACATGTTGTTTATTATCTAATTGATTACAGCGTGTAATAAACTGAATCAGAACCGATTCTGGATCAGAGGTAAATGATCAGAGGAGGACTGAAACAGTTGTATATTTTGTATACTAAATTGTTTGAATATCAGATACATGCCTCCTCGAAGAGCAGCAGTGCCTCTACGACCATTAGCGCCAGAACAGGGGAGCACATCCGGAGATCCTATGGATGTTACGGCGACCCCTATGGAGACGTTACTGAAGCGATTCCAGTCATTCCGACCACCGACCTTAAAGGATACAGAAAATACAATTGCGAAAGCTGGTTGGAGGATATCGAGATGTTATTCGAGTCTCTAGGGTACAGTGATGAGAAGAGAGTGAAGCTCATTGGCCATCAACTGCAAGATGTGGCTAAGTATTGGTGGGTGAATATAAGGAGAGCACTAGAACAGCGTGGCACCGAGGTTACATGGAAAGCATTCAAGACGGAGTTTTATCAGCGATTCTTCCCTGTATCCTACCGTAAAGATAAAGGCGCTGAATTTGCAAACCTGAGGCAAGGGCAATTGAACATTGAAGAGTACGTTGCTAAATTTTCTTCTTTGCTTCGCTTTGCACCTCACGTTTCAGGTAATGATGAGGCCATGGCAGATCAGTTTATAAATGGCCTGAATCCAGATATCTTTACGTTGGTCAATACTGGGAGACCCGATAATTTCTCGGATGCATTGAATCGTGCCAAAGGAGCTGAAGCAGGATTGCTTAGGCAACGGAGTACTCCGTATGTTGCACCGAGTCCGAGACCGCCACTACCTCCATCCCAAGTTCCTCCTCCTCGATTCGAAAGTGGTGGTAGCAGTAGTGGACGCAAAGATCAGTTGAAAGCGAAGGGCAAACAGTTTAAGAGAGCAGGGAGCAGTTCTTCGAGCTCCAGCGGGTCAAGACAGAGAGGTTTTGGCCAGAGTCTAGAGATGGCAAGTGGATATTGCAGTACGTGTGGAGGTAAGCATGCCACCGAACAATGTCAAGGTGTAGTGGGCAGGTGTAACATATGCAAGCAACCGGGACATTATGCCAAGGTCTGTCCTCAGAGAAGTAGTGCATCGAGATTCCAGGATGCAGGATCGTCTGCCTCTGTGACTCAGCCTGAGAGGCAAGCTTCATCGGTCCACTCCTTTCAGCCGTCACCTACACCGACCCAGCCTCGAGCCAGAGGTGGTCATACCGGGAGTCAGCCGACCCGACAACAGGCTCAAGTGTTTGCCTTGACTGAAGAGCAAGCACAGGATGCCCCAGATGATGTCATAGCAGGTAACTGTTCTCTTTGCGGTTATCCTGCTTATATATTGATAGATACGGGTGCATCGCATACATTCATATCAGAACGATTTGCATTATTGCATTCTCTGCCTGTTGAGTCGTTAATAGATGTCGTGTCTATTACCTCTCCGTTAGGAAGTGGATTGATATCGGTGACTACGGTTAGACATTGCATCTTACGGTTTGAGGGTCATGAAATTGATCTAAATTGCATAGTACTCGGGTTAGATGATTTTGATTGCATTGTTGGAATTGACATGCTAACAAAGTACAGAGCCACCGTGGATTGTTTCCACAAGATTGTCAGATTCAGACCAGAAATGGCAGAGGAGTGGAAATTCTACGGAAAGGGTTCCAGATCTCGGATTCCCTTGATTTCGGCTTTGTCCATGAATAAGTTGTTACAGAAAGGAGCAGATGGGTTCCTTGTGTATGCTGTAGATATACAGAAATCTAGCCCGACATTGGCAGATTTTCCAGTAGTACGAGAATTTGCAGATATCTTTCCAGATGAGATCCCAGGATTACCTCCGGTGCGAGAGGTAGATTTTAGTATTGATTTAATTCCAGGTACCACTCCTATTCCGAGAGCTCCGTATAGGATGGCACCGATAGAGTTGAAAGAATTAAAGGCACAGTTGGAAGATCTTCTAGCCAAGGGATATATCAGACCTAGTGTATCTCCTTGGGGCGCTCCAGTGCTATTTGTGCGAAAGAAAGATGGATCGATGCGGTTGTGTATCGATTACAGGCAACTAAATAAGGCAACGATCAAGAATAAATATCCTTTGCCTAGGATCGACGACCTATTTGATCAGTTGCAGGGATCCTCTGTGTATTCTAAGATTGACTTGCGATCCGGATATCATCAGCTCAGAGTTCGAGATGTAGACATACCGAAGACAGCATTTCGAACCAGGTATGGGCATTACGAATTTATTGTTATGCCTTTTGGTTTAAAAAATGCTCCGGCGGTATTTATGGGATTGATGAATCAAATCTTTCAGAGGTATTTGGATGATTTTGTGATTGTCTTTATCGACGACATTCTGGTGTATTCTAAGAACAGGAATGAGCATGCAGAGCATCTCAGAATTGTGTTGCAGACACTGAGAAATGAGAGATTATATGCCAAATTGTCAAAGTGTGAATTCTGGTTGAATCGAGTGGTCTTTTTGGGACATATCATATCGGGAGATGGTATCTCTGTAGATCCGAGTAAAGTGGAAGTTGTGATCAGTTGGCCGAGACCGACTTCTGTGCCAGAAATACGCAGTTTCATGGGTCTAGCAGGATACTATAGACGATTCATCCAAGATTTCTCTCGAATTGCCAAGCCAATCACACATTTGACATAGAAGAATGTGCCATTCCTATGGTCTGAGGAGTGTGAGTCGAGCTTTCTGGAATTGAAGAAGAGGTTGACCAGTGCACCTGTCTTGATGATTCCTTCAGGGACGGGTAATTTTGTTGTATATTGTGATGCCTCTCACAGAGGTTTGGGATGTGTTCTTATGCAGCGAGGTCATGTAGTCGCATATGCCTCGAGACAGTTGAAGACTCACGAGACTCGATACCCCATTCATGATCTTGAATTGGCGGCTATCGAATTTGCACTGAAGATCTGGCGTCATTATCTTTATGGCGAGAAATTTGAGATCTATTCGGACCATAAAAGCCTAAAGTACTTGTTCTCTCAGTCGGAATTGAACATGAGACAACGTAGATGGCTTGATCTGTTAAAGGACTTTGATTGCGAGATCAAATATTATCCAGGGAATTCAAATGCAGCGGCAGACGCCTTAAGTCGAAAGGTTTGTTCCTTATCCTTAGCAACGATAGGTGTTACAAAGCTCGTAGAAAATTGCTGTTTTTCTGGATTTGAGTTTGATACAGATAAGAAGCCACTACGACTCGCTACTATTCAAGCTGAGCCAGACCTGATCCGGAGGATCAAAGAAGCACAAAGAATGTTACGCCTTAAACGCATACAAATCTCGAGGATGAGATTAATGTTTTTAATGCTGTAACATATCCCAAAGTTTTTGTTTTGATGATACCAAAACTTGGATTAAAAATGTACTAATGTTTTATATTGAGGCATGCAGGAAATTAAGAACAGGTTACGTTCGGAAGATCCGACATTCGGTTCGGACGGTCCGAAATTGTGCAATTCAGAAGCAAAATAGAAGTTGTTCGGAAGCTGCGAGGAGAGCGTTCGGACGTTCCGAAGACGTGATCGGACGTTCCGAACACAAGCAATCAAATCACTTCAATGCGGAGACAAATTGATATGACTGATTGATCGAGTAAGATTTCGGACGCTACGAAGACATTTCGGACGCTACGAAGTGTTGAAGATTTCAAATTTCCGGAAACGCGGGAATGTTCGGACGGTACGAACTGGAGTTCGGACCTTCCGAAGCTGTGCATAGACGGTCTGAAAGAACTGTTCGGAAGCAACGAAGTTTGATCGGTTCCTCCGAAGCATATGTTCGGACCCTACGAAGTCAAGAACGGACGATCCGAAGTCATCCCAAAATTACGGAAATTGATTTCAATCACATCGGACGTTCCGAAGTATAAACAGAAGATCCGAACCTTGGCGTCCAAGACTAGTATAAATAGGCCTTTGAGGATGCATTTTTAAAACATCCCACTCCACTCTCTTGTCTCTTACAAAGCTTTCTACTATCTCTTGTGTGCGTTGATTAAAAGAGTTGTAATATCAAAAGAGTTGTAGAAAAAGAGTGAAAGTAATACTCTCGAGTGGGTTGTAAAGTTCGTGGCTATCCTTGGAGCCCTCAAGGCCAAGTAGACGCATCGAGGCGTGGTTGTAAAAGCTAGCTTGGAGCTCCTAAAGCCAAGTCGATATAGTGATACCTCGATCCTCATCGAGAAGGGGAGACGTAGACGATTCTTCGTCGAACTTCCATAAACATCTCTATCCCTCTTTATTTTACGCACTTACTTTACGCATTCATTTTATTTGTGATTGTCCCTCAAGTCTTCCGCTTGCAATTTTTGCAAACTCGTTTTAAAAACGCTAAAGGGCCTAAAAGAACCTATTCACCCCCCCTTTAGGTTCTTCAAGTGGTATCAGAGCAAGGTTTTTCAAAATCTTTTTAATGGCCAATCTAGCAAGCGAGTATGCCCAAGGACAATCCACAAATCGTCCCCCTCTTTTCAATGGTACTAATTACGGATATTGGAAAAATAGAATATCTCTATACATCCAATCCGTCGATTACGACCTTTGGAAAATAACGGTGAAAGGTCCCTATATCCCCATGAAAACGGTGGATAATAAGGAAATTCCTAAGGGAATGGATGACTTCACCAAGGACGATATGAAACTTATCTCTCAAAATGCTAAAGCTATGAATATTCTTCATTGTTCTCTAGATATGAATGAATACAACCGAATCTCGGCTTGTACCTCCGCCAAAGAGATTTGGGACAAATTGGAGATTTGCCACGAGGGAACCAATCAAGTCAAAGAAACGAAGATAGACCTTCTCCAACTCAAGTACGAGACCTTTGAGATGGAACCCAAGGAGGATATCGACACCATGTTCCGGCGACTCACCCAAATCATCAATGAGCTTGCCCAACTTGGTGAGAACTACCCAACTAAACAAGTGTGGAGGAGAGCCCTTCGAGCATTACCGGCGGAATGGGATGCAAAGCGCACGGCTATCATTGAATCCAACAAGGGAGATGCGGCATCCTACGACCTTGATCAACTTCATGGGACCCTAAAGACCCATGAACTTGAAGTATCTACCCGGAAGGAGACAAAGAAAGATGACGACAAAGTAAAGGCGAAAGGGATCGCCTTGACCAGTCAACTTGAAGATAGCGACGATGAAGAAATGGCACTCCTCACTAGAAAGTTCAAAAGATTCATGCGGAGTTCCAACTTCAACAAGAAAGACAAAAAGTTTGAGAAGGAAGTGACCTGCTACAACTGTCAACAAAAGGGTCACTATGCAAACGAGTGTCCCTCCAAGAAGAAGGCCGGCAAAGACAAGAAAAAGGCCCTTCTAGCCACGTGGAGCGACAGCGACAACGAAGAGGAGTCTACCCTATGCTTCATGGCGAAGGAAGATCATCTGACCGATTCGGATGACGACGAGGTACCCTCTTACGATGAATTACTCTCCGCTTACACTAGTATGTACAATAAGGCTAAGTCACTTAGAAATGAGAATAAGCAACTTAAAACTGAACTAGAAGCTAGGATGCATGACAACACTAAGCTCAAGACAAACCTAAGAGACTTAGAGAAAGCCTTCAACAAGTTCAATGTGAGTAGCGGTAAACTAGAAAACCTCTTGAGCATGCAAAGGTGTAACTTCGACAAAGGAGGTCTAGGATATGAAAAGAAATCAGTCAACTTCGCTAGTCTTATCGCAAAGGCAAAACCAAGAACACCACCAACATGTACTTACTGTTGTAAGATAGGCCACATAAGACCTAAATGCAAGAAACTTAGACACCAACACAACAAGAATAGTTATTGGAAATGGATCCCCAAATCCCCAACTACTACTAACCCCAAAGGACCCAAAGAAACGGGTACCAACTATCAAACTGTATCTCAACCTTGTAGGGACAAAGGGGAGACAAGTCATCGAGCACTTGGTATCTTGACAGTGGATGCTCTCGACACATGACGGGAGAAAAGAAGCTGCTACAATCCATTCGACCAAAAGAAAAGGGATCGGTGACCTTCGGAGACAACAGCAAAGGGATCATAGAAGGCATCGGCTCAATAGGTATATCTAACTATACTATTATTGATGATGTACTTCTTGTGAAAGGGCTTAAACATAACCTCCTAAGCATTAGTCAATTGTGCGATAGGGGTTATGAAGTCAAATTCACACCACACGATTGCACTGTATCACTCACAACTGACAAAACCATTAGTTTCAAAGGTTATAGAAGTGAAAATGTTTACAAGGTCGATTTAAAGATTTCATCTTTTTCAAAAATAAAAAGCCTTGTAACATTAAATGTTGATGACAACATTCTTTGGCATAGACGACTTGGTCATGTTGGGATGAGCACCATAGAAAAACTTTTAAAACTTGACCTAGTTTCCGGAATGCCAAAGCTGAATTTAAAATTAGATTCTTTTTGTGATGCTTGTCAACTTGGTAAACACACAAAGGAATCTTTTAAAAATAAAAATTTTGTATCCACTTCTATGCCCCTTGAATTACTTCACCTAGATTTATGTGGTCCCTCGAGGACAACTAGTCTAGGAGGAAAATCTTATGCTTTTGTCATTGTAGATGATTTTTCACGTTTTACTTGGACATTGTTTTTAGCCCACAAAAATGATGCCTTTGATCATTTCAAAATTTTTGTCAAAAAGGTTGAAAATGAGAAAAATCTTTTGATCAAACAAATCCGTAGTGACCACGGAACGGAATTTCAAAATGAAAATTTTTCAATTTTTTGTCAAAGCAAAGGCATTGGTCACAACTTTTCTTGTCCTAGAACTCCTCAACAAAACGGTGTCGTTGAGAGGAAGAATAGGACCCTAGTAGAGATTGCAAGGACCATGCTATGTGAGCATTCTCTACCAAAATATTTTTGGGCTGAAGCAATGAGTTCTGCTTGTTACATCATCAATCGCGTATCAATAAGGCCAATTCTCAAGAAAACTCCATACGAACTATGGAGAGGGAGAAAGCCTAACATTTCTTACTTCCGCGCTTTTGGATCAAAATGCTTCATCCACAACAATGGTAAGGACAACCTGGGTAAGTTCGATGCTAAATCGGACAAAGGTATCTTTCTTGGTTACTCTACTTCTAGCAAAGCATATAGAGTCTTTAATAAACGTACTTTACTAGTTGAAGAATCTATTCATGTCATATTTGATGAAACTAACCCTTGCTTGCCTAGACCTGTTGTTTCTGATGATGATGATATAGATATCCTTGGCGAAAAGTTGGAGTCCACAAGCCTAGATGATGTTCCTAAAGATCAAGAGGACGCACCTCTTCCGAAGGAGTGGACTACACACAAGGATCATCCCATGGACCTCATCATTGGAAGCCCATCGAAGGGAGTATCTACTCGCTCTTCTAATATGTGCAATTATCTTGCTTTTCTTTCTCACATAGAGCCTAAGAACATAGAAGAAGCTTTACTTGATGATTCTTGGATTATTGCTATGCAAGATGAACTAAATGAATTTAGAAGGAATAAAGTTTGGAATCTTGTACCTAGACCCACTGATAGACCTGTCATAGGAACTAAATGGGTATTTAGGAACAAGTTAGATGAGCATGGTACAATCACTAGAAATAAAGCTAGGCTAGTAGCTAAAGGATATAGTCAAGAAGAGGGAATTGATTATGATGAGACTTATGCCCCTGTTGCTAGACTAGAATCCATTCGCATGCTACTTGCTTTTGCTTGCTCTAGAGACTTTAAATTGTTTCAAATGGATGTTAAAAGTGCTTTTCTTAATGGTGATTTGAAAGAAGAAGTGTATGTTGAGCAACCTATTGGTTTTGAAGATGTGCACTTATCTGATTATGTGTATAAACTTGATAAGGCTTTGTATGGTTTGAAACAAGCTCCTAGAGCTTGGTATGAGAAATTATCTACCTTTTTGCTGTCTAATGGTTTTTGTAGGGGTAAAGTTGATATTACCTTATTTACCTTGACTAAAAATAATGATTTGCTGATAGTACAAATATATGTAGATGATATTATTTTTGGTGCTACTAATGAACACTTGTGTAGAGATTTTTCTAAGCTTATGCAGGATCACTTTGAGATGAGCATGATGGGCGAACTCAACTACTTCCTTGGTCTCCAAATCAAGCAATGCAAGGATGGTTTCTTTGTCAACCAAGGGAAGTACATCAAGGATATGCTAAAAAAGTTTGGGATGGAGTCTTCCAAAGCCTCATCCACACCTATGAGCACGACAGTCAGACTCGACAAAGATGAGGGAGGTAAACCTGTTGACCAAAAGTTATTTCGTAGCATGATTGGCTCCCTACTCTATGCGACTGCTAGTAGACCTGACATTATGTTTAGTGTTTGCTTGTGTGCACGATTTCAATCATGTCCAAAGGAATCACACTTATTCGCCTTAAAACGCATTTTCAAATATCTTTCAAATACTCCAAATCTCGGATTATGGTATTCTAAGAACTCATTTTTCGATTTAAAAGCTTACTGTGATGCCGACTTTGGAGGATATAAGGTGGATAGAAAGAGCACTAGTGGAACCTGTTTCTTTTTGGGAAATTGCTTGGTGTCATGGTTTTCTAAAAAGCAAAACTGTGTTGCACTTTCAACGACCGAGGCCGAGTATATGGCTGCCGGTAGTTGTTGTGCACAAATTCTTTGGATGAAGTATCAATTACTCGACTATGGTGTTACTTTTTCAAAAATTCCAATCTTTTGTGATAATACAAGCACCATATGTCTAACAAAGAATCCAGTTCAACATTCTCGTACTAAACATATTGACATTCGACATCATTTCATTCGTGATCACATTGAGCAAAATGATGTTGAACTTCACTATGTTGACACTAAGAATCAAATTGCTGATATTTTTACAAAACCACTAGATGAATCTACTTTTACTCGTTTGCGTGGTGAACTTGGCATGATTGAGTTGTAAACACTAGTCGAATACTCTCGTACATATTTGTTAAATTGAGGGGGAGTATTATTAATGTGAGCATTATAATGTCGGATAATACAAATTAATTGTATTTATCCATAATTATGGCTCAACATTCATTTATGTGCTAAATATTTTAAATTTTAGGTGTTCCTCATCTTGGCCACTTCGGAATCACCGTTCTTTTTCGGATGCTTCGTTTCACTTCGGATCCACCGAACGTGTTCGGATCGTCCGAACCTGACCATAGGTTCCAGAACCTCCGATTCCCTCTTCGGACCATCCGAACAAACATCGGATCGTCCGAACTCCTTCCGATGTCATTTAATGTTCGCGCCTTCCCATGCCTGATTGTCAAACTTCGGACCCTCCGTTTACGCTTCGTAGCCTCCGTTCTAGGATCGGATCGTCCGAGTAGTAATCGGATCGTCCGAACCTCCTGCCAGCTAACCGTTCCGTTCACATTCCGGACCTTCCGAACTCATGTTCGGACCGTCCGAACATGGCCTATAAATAGGCGTTCGGATCCTCTGATTTATTTGCCAATTCACATCTTCTTTCTTTCCCCACACAAAACACTCACTACTCACTATGCCTCCGCGCCGTAACGTAGTTGGCCGAAATGTTCGCCCTCGTCACGGTGTTTTTCACCATGATCTTACCCAACCACCCAACCCTCGTCCTACCCCACCTGAATTCGAAACCCGTAACATTCTGCCTGGTCGTACCCTTCACACCGATTACCTTCGTGCAAATTTCTTTACGTTGATTACTCTTATTGAGTCTCAACGTTGGGGAAACTTTTTCCTACCTTCCGTACCCGATCTTATCTACCCTTCTCTCATACATCAGTTCTATGCGAACTTTTCCTTAGTTCTTGGTGGTGATGACACTCGTGTTGTTACCATTGTTCAGGGTCGGTTCATTTCTTTTTCTACCGCCGACCTCTCCACTTGGTTCGATCTTCCTCGAGACGGACCGAGTGAGTTCTTTTCTCAGTCTTGGACTGAGAATGACCCTACTTTTGATCGAGTCACTGCCTTGACCACCATCTTCGGTCGTCCGCCTACTCCTGCCGATGACCGTCCTCATGCGAAGGACCTTCCTCCTCAGCTTCAGCTTGTTCTGAAGCTCATCACTTCTTCTATTGTTCCTCGCAGTGGAGACCTCTCCACTTGCAAATATCTCGATCTGTACATTCTCTATTATTTAGTCTCCCAGCGTCCTTTTAACCTTCCCCGTTTTCTTATGTATGCCATGGAGTACGCGGCTTCTTCTACTCGCGTCTCTTTTCCATTTGGCCGGTTCATTAACCGGATTCTAGCCCATTTGGGCATTGACTTTACAGATGAAGAATCCTTATCTATTTCTCCTCGCGAGACTATCGACCATGATACTGTTGTTAAGATGGGACTCTCTTGGAATCCCGTCTTATCCTCTTGGGTCATCGACAAGGATCGCATCTTTGCGTCCTATCGTCCGACCGAACACTTTCATGTTCCCTTCGGTCTCCTTCCTCCTCACGTTCAGACGAGAGGATTTCCCGCTGGTCCCCCTACTACGGGTACCACTCCTACCCCTTCGGTTGATATTCCCTCTTCATCCCATCAGCGTGTTCCCGACCCTATTAGCACTCCTTTGATGACCATGGATGACCTTCCTCATGGCTTCACTCCGCCTGCTCCCTCTGGACCCTACGATCGGATTTTCGAGTATCTCGAGCGATTGGAGACTCGTTTCGACACTCGTTTTTCTCTTTTAGAGTCTACCTTAGAGCGCCATCATACCGAGACTTCTTCGCGTCTGGATTCCATCGAGGCTGAGATGAGGAGACATAGAGAGTCGCGGGATGCGGATTCTTAGATTATGTTTTTGTTATTTTTTATTTTATCTTTATGCATCATTGTATAAAAGACTTGCATTTATTAGTGGATATTTTACCTGTTTATTTGTCTCTCTTTATGCTTATGTCTTTTTGCTTATCACAAAAAGGGGGAGAATTTATTTGGTTAAAATTGCTATTAATTGGTTATTAAATTCGCCTTAATTCAACCTCTTAGACTTGTTATTTGATTAAGGGGGAGTTATTTAATAACCATTTCGATTATGTTGATTATTGTTATCTCAATTTTTAACCAAGTTTTGTGATCATCAAAAAGGGGGAGATTGTTACGCCTTAAACGCATACAAATCTCGAGGATGAGATTAATGTTTTTAATGCTGTAACATATCCCAAAGTTTTTGTTTTGATGATACCAAAACTTGGATTAAAAATGTACTAATGTTTTATATTGAGGCATGCAGGAAATTAAGAACAGGTTACGTTCGGAAGATCCGACATTCGGTTCGGACGGTCCGAAATTGTGCAATTCAGAAGCAAAATAGAAGCTGTTCGGAAGCTGCGAGGAGAGCGTTCGGACGTTCCGAAGACGTGATCGGACGTTCCGAACACAAGCAATCAAATCACTTCAATGCGGAGACAAATTGATATGACTGATTGATCGAGTAAGATTTCGGACGCTACGAAGACATTTCGGACGCTACGAAGTGTTGAAGATTTCAAATTTCCGGAAACGCGGGAATGTTCGGACGGTACGAACTGGAGTTCGGACCTTCCGAAGCTGTGCATAGACGGTCTGAAAGAACTGTTCGGAAGCAACGAAGTTTGATCGGTTCCTCCGAAGCATATGTTCGGACCCTACGAAGTCAAGAACGGACGATCCGAAGTCATCCCAAAATTACGGAAATTGATTTCAATCACATCGGACGTTCCGAAGTATAAACAGAAGATCCGAACCTTGGCGTCCAAGACTAGTATAAATAGGCCTTTGAGGATGCATTTTTAAAACATCCCACTCCACTCTCTTGTCTCTTACAAAGCTTTCTACTATCTCTTGTGTGCGTTGATTAAAAGAGTTGTAATATCAAAAGAGTTGTAGAAAAAGAGTGAAAGTAATACTCTCGAGTGGGTTGTAAAGTTCGTGGCTATCCTTGGAGCCCTCAAGGCCAAGTAGACGCATCGAGGCGTGGTTGTAAAAGCTAGCTTGGAGCTCCTAAAGCCAAGTCGATATAGTGATACCTCGATCCTCATCGAGAAGGGGAGACGTAGACGATTCTTCGTCGAACTTCCATAAACATCTCTATCCCTCTTTATTTTACGCACTTACTTTACGCATTCATTTTATTTGTGATTGTCCCTCAAGTCTTCCGCTTGCAATTTTTGCAAACTCGTTTTAAAAACGCTAAAGGGCCTAAAAGAACCTATTCACCCCCCCTTTAGGTTCTTCAAAGAACATATCAGAATGTGCAAAGATCGATTCAAATGGTCAGAACTGTGGGGACCCGGACGCTAATCAAGTTCTTAATCATAATTGGGACTAATTAATCAATTAAAACAGGGTCTAAAAGTTTTTTTTTTTAAATGTGGAACGTAGTGAAATCAAACTATATATACATATCAGTATATAAAATACAAGTCCTGTATTACAACACATTTATTCAAACTAGGGTTTCACAACTACTATCAAGTGTTCAACCCTATCTCTAGTCCAAGTCCCGTGCCACCACTCTAATCACGATCTCTCTCTTCATCTCCTGGACCCTGATCATGTCCCACCTGTTGTCAAGTACACATACAGACAAGACAACAGCCGGATAAACCGGTGAGAATAACTCCCACTATAAATCAATGAAACATGCAATCATATAAACAATATAAAGCATGTAATCAGGTAACAGATATATGTAACAAAGTCTGAAACATAATCAATAACAAACTGTCGACAATACTCGTAGCTACATCATTCAGACTAGACTCAATCATAGTCTAGGGATCCCGATTCCAGAAGTTGGCATGCGTATATCGACTAGCAGTAATAGAAAAGACTCCAGTTCTATCCACGCCGATATGGTATCGATCAAAAATAATAGAAAAGACTCCAGTTCTATTCACATTGATACGGTATCGATTACCAGTAATAGAGGAAGCTATTATTCTATCCACATCAATATAGTACCGATTAACAGTAATAGAAGCAACTCTAATTCTATCCACATCGATATGACATCGATTAACAGTAATAGAAGAGCTACTAATCTATCCACATCGATACAATAGTGATTAACAGTAATAGAAAAAGCCACCATCCTATCCACATCGATAGCCAAACATCCAGTGACAGACTTTGGCACATCCGCCAATACACAATCTTATGACATCGTGCAATGTGCCCGTGGTGATCCCACCACTAACGGCACTTCTGTCATAAGACTACTCGTCTAATACCTGCTGTCTAAAATCAAGAGAACAAGTACATTAATCAATCAATGCAAACATCAATGCAATAAAGTAAAGTATGTGATTTAGGGAAACCCAAGTCTAAACCGACTCAAGTCCATCTCCCAATACCACATTGACTTATACCTTTCTTTCGTCGGTTCCTGGCTCAGTCGATGTCCTGAACTCACAATCTGTCTGGTACTGACAATATCAATAATCTCATATCAATATACGAGTCAATTCCATAACAATCTGATCAATCTGGATTTAATTCAAAATCAACGGTATAACGGTACAATTCCAATATCCCCGTCAATACCAATACACCAGATAACAGTTACAATCCATAACCCATATCCAATTCAATCTATAATCAATCCATAATTTAAATCTGTCCGATATCAACTGATTAAACACTGAAAATTCATAACAATTTCATAATCAGTCTATTTCTTAATCTGACTTCGATTCTACGATGTCTAACATATCAAGAACGACATATATGAGTTCCATTCAATTCTGAACATAGCATAATTTCAAAGCATGTCAAAACGTAGCAAAACTTACGTCCAGTTGTAGCCTACGTCGCTAGGAACTCGGTACCGAAGTCAGATTTAAAATCAGACGGACGGATTGATCGCACGTTTGAAATTGAAATCGAATTCCAAAACTTTCCTCGATTCTTCGTTCTTGTTTCTGAGGAAATGTTTGCATATATATATATATATTGCATGCAACTAGCTACGTGTCGCCTTGAAATTCCGCGCAAATCCTCTCGCGCATATGCGCGCATTGGCTTCGCGCATATGCGCGAGACCATGTCTCGGCGCGTGCTGCACGCCTCGCCTCGCGCATATGCGCTCACCTATCGGCGCATATGCGCGAGGTCCTGTGTGATTTTCGGGTGCCTACTGCCTCCTTCGCGCATATGCGCGCATTCACCCGCGCATATGCGCGAAACCCACTGCCTGCTGCGCGCAGATGCGCGCATTGGTTCGCGCATGTGCGTGGGGCTCCTCACACTCACACACACTTTTCACACGTATTTGTATTTCGTGTCCCGATTAATCCTTTCGTAATCATATCAAATTATAAATCAATAATTACGGATTAACAGGATTAAATTTCCGGGCATTACATTTCTCCCCCTCTAAGATACGATTTCGTCCTCGAAATCATCGATAATCAAATCATATCATTAAGAAGGACTGTAATTACAGGCAAGTAATAATGCTGGGAATTCCTGTCTCATATCAGATTCAGTCTCCCACGTAGCTTCTTCCACACCATGACGAGTCCATTGAATTTTCACAAGAGGAATCGTCTTTGCTCTGAGCTGTTTCTCTTTACGATCGATAATCCGGATCGGTTTCTCGACATAACTCAATGTCTCGTCCAGCTCAGTCTCGTCTGGCTGAATCACGTGAGAATCATCAGGGAGATACTTCCGCAGCATCGATACATGAAAGACATCATGTATTCCAGATAATGAAGGCGGCAAGGCAAGTCGATAGGCACGATCTCCTATCTTTTCTAGAATTTCATAAGGACCAACATATCGTGGAGACAGTTTCCCTTTCTTGCCAAATCTGACAACACCTCTGAAAGGAGAAATCTTCAGGAATAATCGGACTCCTGCCTCAAATACCAACGGTCTACGTCGAAGGTTGGCATATTTGGCTTGTCTATCCTGGGCTGCCTTCATTTTCTTTTGAATCAATTTAACTTTTTCGGTCATATCTCTGATCATATCCGGTCCAGTCTCAGGAACTTCAGAGATATCATCCCAGTAAAGAGGGGATCTGCATTTCTTTCCGTACAACGCTTCAAATGGGGCCATCTCAATGCTCGTTTGATAGCTGTTGTTGTAGGAAAACTCTCAAAGTGGCAATGCATCTTGCCAGCTAGTGCTAAAATCCAGCACTATTGTAATGCCCGGAAAATTAATCCCAGTAATCGGTAATTATTGAATTATAATTTGATATAATTACGAAAGGATTAACCGGGACACGAAATAAGATTACACGTGAAATGTATGTGCAAGGCAGTAGTATTGGCGCACATGCGCGAATAGAAGCCGCGCACATGCGCGCGATGTTCAGAGAGGTGGGCGCATATGCGCGGATTGATAGCGCGCATATGCGCGGAAGTTCCAGAGGGTGTCGCGCATATGCGCGGAAATAGTCGCGCATATGCGCGAGCTGCCGAGGAACTCAATGCGCAGACCAGTAGGTCTCGCGCATATGCGCCGGTAATGTCGCGCATATGCGCGAGACATGCAGAAAGGAAACGTGACACTTGGTTCATCGTGAGCCGTGAGTATATATATATATCTATACAAAAACGTATTCAGTCTCAGAAACGAGAAATCGAGGAATTGAGAGAAAGTGTTGGAATTTGATTTCAATTTCAATCGTGTGATCAATCCGTCCGTCCGAATTGTAATCCGACTTTGGTACTGTTATCCTATCGACGTAGGCTACACTTTGACGTAAGTTTTGCTACGTTTTGACATGCTTTGAATTTATGCTATTGTCAGAATTGAATAGGATTCAGATATGATGTTCTTGATATGTTAGACATCATAGAATCGAAGTCAGATTAAGAAATAGACTGATTATGGAATTGTTATGAATTTTTAGGGTATATTGATTTATACCGGACAGATTTGGATTATGAATCGATTACATTTTATATTGGATATGGGTTATAGATTGTAATTGATAGATGTTGAGATGGTATTGACGGGAATAGTGAAATGATACTATTATGCCGTTGATTTTGAATTAAATTCAGATTGATCAGATTGTTATCGATTTGGGAGGTATATTGACATAAGATTATTCATATTGTCATTACCAGACAGACTGTGAATTCAGGACTTCGACTGAGCAGGAAACCGAGACTGCAAAGAAAGGTATAAGTCAATGTGGTATTGGGAGATGGACTTGAGTCGGTTTAGACTTGGGTTTCCCTAAATCACATACTTTATTTTATTGCATGGATATTTGCATTGATTTGATTAATATACTTGTTCTCTTGATATTAGACAACAGGTATTGGTTGAATTGTCTTGTGACACACCGTGCCGGATAGTGGTGGTATCACCACGGCACATTGCACGATGTCTCAGGATAGGATGCTAGCGATAGAGCTATAGTCCTTGACGGTTAGGTCAGGACACTGGATGTATGGTTATATCGAGTAATGGAATCCATTACGGAATTCGATATAGGAACACCATATTTGGTTATATCGAGTAAAGGGGTTGGAATTCTTCTATTACGGAATTCGATATAGGAATACCGGGGCACTGGTTATATCGAGTAATAGAGATTATGGTTCCCTCCTTTACGGAATTCGATATAGGAATACCACATCTGGAAACCGGGATCCCTAGACTAGGATTGAGTCTAGTCTTAAATGATGTAACTACGAGTATTGTAGATTCTTGTTTATGTTTCGGAATATGATATATATTCATGTTACCTGATTACATGCTTTATATGGTTTATATGATTGCATGTTTCATTGATTTATACTGGGGATTATATTCTCACCGGTATATCCGGCTGTTGTCTTGTCTGTATGTGTACTTGACAACAGGTGGGACAGGTCCAGGGTCGAGGAGATGAAGAGCTAGATCGTGATTAGAGTGGTGGCACCGGACTTGGACTAGATGTAGGGTTCAACACTTGACTTTAGTTTTAAACCCTAGTTTGAATAAATGTTGAAATACAGGATTTGTATTTTATATACTGATATGTATATATGTTGTATGTCACTACGTTCCGCATTTTAAAAAAAAAATTTTAGACCCTGTTTTAATTGATTAATTAGTCCCATTTATGATTAAGAACTTGATTAGCGTCCGGGTCCCCACAACAGGTGGTATCAGAGCCATAGATCCGTGAGATTGAGATAGGAGCTAGTGAGCGGGGTAGAATGAGATTTTCTTTCCTTGCTTGTGA
Organism: Primulina eburnea; assembly: GCF_022965805.1. Lineage (NCBI taxonomy): Eukaryota > Viridiplantae > Streptophyta > Magnoliopsida > Lamiales > Gesneriaceae > Primulina > Primulina eburnea. Next base: position 213,322 of record NW_027331012.1, read on the forward strand.
TTGCTAGCATGTTTACTGCTTTAATACATGTTACCTGACTTATCTGTTATTGATATGGTATTGTGTATTATTGGAATGGATCAGCTGTAAGATGATCCAGGGAGGCTTGAAACAGGATTATTGTTGGAACTGCTAACCCTTTTGGTTATCAGATATGCCTCCGAAGAGAATGCCAGAACAGGGGAGTACCTCGAATCCTCCCATGGATGTGACACCTACAGCAATGGAGAAATTGCTGAAACGGTTTCAGTCATTTCATCCACCGACTTTGAAAGGTACGGAGAACTCCGTGGACTGTGAAAGTTGGTTGGACGACATTGAATCACTGTTCGACTCTTTGGAGTATACTGAGTAAAAGAGGGCTAAACTGATAATACACCAGTTGCATGACGTTGCTAAACACTGGTGGATCACGACAAAAAGGGCATTGGAACAGAGAGGTACGGCCATTACCTGGAATGTGTTCAAATCTGAATTTTATCTACGGTTCTTTCCAGTTTCTTATAGGAAGGACAAGGGAGCCGAGTTTGCAAACCTGAAACAAGGCCAGTGGACCATTGAGGATTATGTGGCTAAGTTTTCGACATTGCTTTGATTTGCTCCCCACGTAGCTGAACATGATGAGGCCGTAGCAGATCAGTTCATAAATGGCCTAAATCTTGAGATTTTTACGCTGGTGAATACTGGGAGGCCTAACAACTTCACCGATGCCCTGAACAGAGCCAAGGGAGCCGAGGCAGGCCTGATGAGGCAGAGAGAGGCTTCGGTTGTGCTTCCAGCACCGGGACAGCAACCACCTCCTCGATTTGAAGGTGGCAGCAGTGGTAGCGGAAAGAAGGAGTTCTTGAAGGCTAGAGGGAAGCAGTTTAAGAAATCAGTGACTACTTCGTCCAGTTCGAGTGGCTCTAGACAGACCGGTCAGAGCCAGAGCTATGCAGGACCGTACTGTGGTACTTGTGGGGGGAGGCATTCCACAGATCAGTGCCGAGGAGTAGTTGGCAGCTGTCGTATCTGTAGACAGCAGGGACACTTTGCCCGAGTGTGTCCCCAGAGGAGTGCCCAGGGATCGCAGGAAGCCGAGTCATCGGGATTAGTGGCTCAGGCAGGTAGACGACCATCTGCCGTTCATTCCTTTCAGCCAGCACCGTCTACTCTGTCACAGCAGAGGCCAGGAGGGGGCCAGATCGTGAGCCAGCCTCCGAGACAGCAGGCCAGAGTTTTTGCTTTGACCGAGGAGCAGGCACAGGATGCACCTGATGATGTAGTTGCAGGTAACTGTTTTGTTTCTGGTTATCCTGCTTACGTATTAATTGATACTGGTGTATCACATACTTTTATGTCTGAGCGATTTGCTTTAATGCATTCGTTGCCTGTTGAGTCCTTAGCTACTGTAGTATCTGTCACGTCTCCGCTAGGAACAGGTTTAATATCGATGAAATCTGTGAAATCGTGTATACTGCAGTACGATGGGCATACGATTGATTTAGACTGTATTGTTCTGGGTTTATCTGATTTTGATTGCATTGTCGGCATCGACATGTTGACCAAGTACCGAGCTACAGTCGATTGTTTCCACAAGATAGTTCGATTCAGACCTGAGATGGCTGAGGAGTGGAAATTTTATGGTAAGGGTTCTAGAGCTAGAATTCCTTTGATATCTGCCATAGATATGACTCGATTATTGCAGAAGGGAGCGGATGGATTCCTGGTATATTCAGTTGATTTACTGAAGACGAGCCCATCATTGGTGGACTTGCCAGTGGTGTGTGAATTTGCTGATGTCTTTCCAGATGAGATTCCTGGATTACCTCCGATTCGAGAGAAAGACTTCAGTATTGAGTTAATGCCAGGGACAGTTCCGATTTCGAGAGCTCCTTACAGGATGGCACCGATCGAATTGAAGGAGTTGAAAGAACAGTTGGAGGATTTACTGGCCAAGGGATATATCAGACCGAGTGTATCTCCTTGGGGTGCTCCAGTACTGTTCGTGAGAAAGAAAGACGGGTCGATGAGACTTTGTATCGACTATAGGCAACTGAACAAGGCAACGGTAAAGAATAAATATCCATTGCCTCGTATAGATGATCTGTTTGATCAGCTGCAGGGTTCATCTGTATATTCCAAGATCGATCTGAGATCGGGATACCATCAACTGAGAGTCAGGGACTCTGATATCTCAAAGACAGCATTCAGGACCAGGTATGGACACTATGAGTTTATTGTCATGCCTTTTGGTTTGACGAATGCATCTGCGGTATTTATGGGATTGATGAACCGCGTATTTCAGAAATACTTGGATGATTTTGTTATCATATTCATTGATGATATATTGATTTATTCGAAGAATATGATTGACCATGCTAATCATCTGAGGACTGTGCTGAGAATTTTGAGGGCTGAGAAGCTGTATGCTAAATTGTCGAAATGCGAGTTTTGGCTGAAACAGGTTGTGTTTTTGGGTCACATTATATCGGGAGACGGTATATCAGTTGATCCCAGTAAGGTTGAAGCCGTGATTAGTTGGCCGAGACCTACATCTGTGCCAGAAATTCGTAGTTTTATGGGTTTGGCAGGATATTATCGCCGATTTATTCAAGATTTCTCGAGTATTGCCAAACCGATTACACAGTTGACTCAGAAGAATGCTCCGTTTAATTGGTCCGAGGAATGTGAGACCAGTTTTCTTGAGTTAAAGAAGAGATTGACCAGTGCGCCTGTGTTGACGATTCCTTCAGGTACTGGTGACTTTGTGGTTTATTGTGATGCATCTCATAGAGGATTGGGGTGTATACTGATGCAGCGAGGGCATGTGATTGCTTATGCCTCCAGACAATTGAAACCACATGAATCTCGCTATCCAATTCATGATCTTGAATTGGCAGCCATAGTCTTTGCATTGAAGATATGGCGGCATTATCTGTACGGTGAAAAATTTGAGATATATTCTGATCACAAAAGCTTGAAATATCTGTTTTCGCAATCAGAGCTGAATATGAGACAGCGGAGATGGCTGGATTTACTGAAAGACTTTGATTGTGAGATTAAATATTATCCAGGGAAGTCCAATGCAGCAGCAGATGCGTTGAGTCGAAAGGTATGTGCACTATCCTTATCGACGATAGGTGTCTCGAATTTGATAGAAGACTGCTGTTTGTCTGGATTAGCTTTTGAGACGGATTGTCAGCATCTAAGATTATATGAAATTCGAGCTGAACCAGAATTGATATTGAGAATCAAAGAGGCGCAGAAAATTGATCAGAACGTACAGAATTCGATTGCGATGGTTAGATCTGGACATCGATCGGAATATCAGGTTCGAAATGGTGTTTTGTATGTGAATAATCGTATTGTTGTGCCAAATGTTTCAGAATTGAGACAGCGGATATTGACAGAAGCGCACAACAGTCGTTTTAGCATTCATCCTGGTGGCAGAAAAATGTATAACGATTTAAAGACACAATATTGGTGGAAACAAATGAAAGCGGATGTGACTGAATTTGTAGCCAAGTGTCTGAATTGCCAACAGGTGAAAGCTGAGAGGAAGAAACCAGGAGGATTGTTACAGAGTTTGTCCATTCCTGAATTGAAATGGGATCACATTTCCATGGATTTTGTGACACAGTTACCGAGATCCTCCCGAGGTTGTGATGCGATTTGGGTCGTGATTGATCGACTGACCAAATCCGCATGTTTTATTCCATACAAGACGACCTACCGATATGATCAGATGGCTGATGTTTATGTCCGAGAAGTGATTAGATTGCACGGAGTGCCGAAGTCGATTGTTTCAGATCGTGATCCTCGGTTTACTTCGCACTTTTGGCAGAGTTTGCAGCAAGCTCTAGGTACGAAGTTACATCTGAGTACCGCATATCATCCACAGACCGATGGACAGTCAGAGCGGACTATCCAGACCCTGGAAGATATGCTGAGAGCGGTGGTACTTGATTTTAGTACTACTTGGCAAGAGGCATTGCCTCTTTGTGAGTTTTCGTACAACAATAGCTATCAGACTAGTATTGAGATGGCTCCATTCGAAGCGTTGTACGGAAAGAAGTGTCGATCCCCATTATATTGGGATGATATCTCTGAAGTTCCTGAGATTGGACCTGACATGATCAGAGATATGACCGATAAAGTGAAATTGATTCAGAAGAAAATGAAGGCAGCTCAGGACAGACAAGCCAAGTATGCCAACATCAGACGACGACCGTTGGTATTTGAGGCTGGAAACCGAGTATTCCTGAAGATTTCTCCTTTCAGAGGTGTTGTCAGATTTGGCAAGAAAGGGAAATTGTCTCCACGATATGTAGGTCCTTATGAAATTCTCGAGAAGATAGGAGATCGTGCCTATCGACTAGCATTGCCGCCTTCATTATCTGGAATACATGATGTTTTTCATGTATCGATGCTGCGGAAATATCTCCCTGATGATTCACATGTGATTCAGCCAGACGAGACCGAGTTGGATGAGACATTGAGTTATGTCGAGAAACCGATCAGGATTATTGATCGTAAAGAAAAACAGCTCAGAACAAATATGATTCCTCTTGTGAAAGTACAATGGACTCGTCATGGGGTTGAAGAAGCCACGTGGGAGACTGAATCTGACATGAAACAGGAATTCCCAGCATTATTTTACTGATGTAAATACGTACTCGCCTGTAATTACAGTCCTTCTTATGGATATGATTTGATTATCAATGATTTCGAGGACGAAATCGTATCTTAGAGGGGGAGAAATGTAATGCCCGGAAAATTAATCCCAGTAATCGGTAATTATTGAATTATAATTTGATATAATTACGAAAGGATTAACCGGGACATGAAATAAGATTACACGTGAAATGTATGTGCAAGGCAGTAGTATTGGCGCACATGCGCGAATAGAAGCCGCGCACATGCGCGCGATGTTCAGAGAGGTGGGCGCATATGCGCGGATTGATAGCGCGCATATGCGCGGAAGTTCCAGAGGGTGTCGCGCATATGCGCGGAAATAGTCGCGCATATGCGCGAGCTGCCGAGGAACTCAATGCGCAGACCAGTAGGTCTCGCGCATATGCGCCGGTAATGTCGCGCATATGCGCGAGACATGCAGAAAGGAAACGTGACACTTGGTTCATCGTGAGCCGTGAGTATATATATATATCTATACAAAAACGTATTCAGTCTCAGAAACGAGAAATCGAGGAATTGAGAGAAAGTGTTGGAATTTGATTTCAATTTCAATCGTGTGATCAATCCGTCCGTCCGAATTGTAATCCGACTTTGGTACTGTTATCCTATCGACGTAGGCTACACTTTGACGTAAGTTTTGCTACGTTTTGACATGCTTTGAATTTATGCTATTGTCAGAATTGAATAGGATTCAGATATGATGTTCTTGATATGTTAGACATCATAGAATCGAAGTCAGATTAAGAAATAGACTGATTATGGAATTGTTATGAATTTTTAGGGTATATTGATTTATACCGGACAGATTTGGATTATGAATCGATTACATTTTATATTGGATATGGGTTATAGATTGTAATTGATAGATGTTGAGATGGTATTGACGGGAATAGTGAAATGATACTATTATGCCGTTGATTTTGAATTAAATTCAGATTGATCAGATTGTTATCGATTTGGGAGGTATATTGACATAAGATTATTCATATTGTCATTACCAGACAGACTGTGAATTCAGGACTTCGACTGAGCAGGAAACCGAGACTGCAAAGAAAGGTATAAGTCAATGTGGTATTGGGAGATGGACTTGAGTCGGTTTAGACTTGGGTTTCCCTAAATCACATACTTTATGTTATTGCATGGATATTTGCATTGATTTGATTAATATACTTGTTCTCTTGATATTAGACAACAGGTATTGGTTGAATTGTCTTGTGACACACCGTGCCGGATAGTGGTGGTATCACCACGGCACATTGCACGATGTCTCAGGATAGGATGCTAGCGATAGAGCTATAGTCCTTGACGGTTAGGTCAGGACACTGGATGTATGGTTATATCGAGTAATGGAATCCATTACGGAATTCGATATAGGAACACCATATTTGGTTATATCGAGTAAAGGGGTTGGAATTCTTCTATTACGGAATTCGATATAGAAATGCCGGGGCACTGGTTATATCGAGTAATAGAGATTATGGTTCCCTCTTTTACGGAATTCGATATAGGAATACCACATCTGGAAACCGGGATCCCTAGACTAGGATTGAGTCTAGTCTTAAATGATGTAGCTACGAGTATTGTAGATTCTTGTTTATGTTTCGGAATATGATACATATTCATGTTACCTGATTACATGCTTTATATGGTTTATATGATTGCATGTTTCATTGATTTATACTGGGGATTATATTCTCACCGGTATATCCGGCTGTTGTCTTGTCTGTATGTGTACTTGACAACAGGTGGGACAGGTCCAGGGTCGAGGAGATGAAGAGCTAGATCGTGATTAGAGTGGTGGCACCGGACTTGGACTAGATGTAGGGTTCAACACTTGACTTTAGTTTTAAACCCTAGTTTGAATAAATGTTGAAATACAGGATTTGTATTTTATATACTGATATGTATATATGTTGTATGTCACTACGTTCCGCATTTTAAAAAAAAAAATTTTAGACCTTGTTTTAATTGATTAATTAGTCTCATTTATGATTAAGAACTTGATTAGCGTCCGGGTCCCCACAACTATAGCTCTCAGCATATCTTCCAATGTCTGAATTGTCCGCTCGGACTGTCCGTCAGTCTGTGGATGATATGCGGTACTCAAATGTAACTTCGTACCGAGAGCTTGCTGCAAACTCTGCCAGAAGTGTGAAGTAAACCGAGGATCACGGTCTGACACAATCGACTTCGGCACTCCGTGCAATCTAACAACTTCTTTGACATAGATATCGGCCATCTGATCATACCTAAACGTCATCTTGTATGGAATAAAACATGCAGATTTGGTCAATCGATCAATCACCACCCAAATCGCATCATAACCTCGGGAGGTACGTGGCAACTGTGTCACAAAGTCCATGGAAATGTGATCCCATTTCCATTCAGGAATGGACAAACTCTGCAACAGTCCTCCAGGTTTCTTCCTCTCAGCTTTCACCTGTTGGCAATTCAGACACCTGGCTACAAATTCAGTCACATCAGATTTCATTTGTTTCCACCAATACTGTGTCTTTAAATCATTGTACATTTTTCTGCCACCAGGATGAATGCGAAATCGGCTGGTGTGCGCTTCTGTCAGTATTTGCTGTCTCAAATCCGAAACATTCGGCACAACAAGACGATTATTCACATACAAAATACCATTTTGAATCTGGTATTCCGATCGATGTCTAGCTCTAACCATAGCAATCGATTTCTGTATATTCTGATCAACTTTCTGAGCTGCTTTAATTTTCAAAATTAGCTCTGGTTCCGCTTGAATAGTATATAATCTTAGAGGCTGACGATTTGTCTCAAATACTAATCCAGACAAACAGCAGTCTTCTATCAAATTTGAAATACCTATCATCGATAAGGATAGTGCACATACCTTTCGACTTAGTGCATCAGCTGCTGCATTGGACTTCCCTGGATAATATTTAATCTCACAATCAAAGTCTTTCAATAAATCCAGCCACCTCCGCTGTCTCATATTCAACTCTGATTGTGAAAACAGATATTTTAAGCTTTTATGATCAGAATAGATTTCAAATTTCTCACCGTACAGATAATGTCGCCATATCTTCAATGCAAAGACTATGGCTGCCAATTCAAGATCATGAATTGGGTATCGTGTTTCATGGGGTTTCAGCTGTCTCGAGGCATAAGCAATTACATGCCCTCGCTGCATCAGAACACAACCCAATCCTCGGTGAGATGCATCACAATAAACTACAAATTCACCAGTACCTGAAGGAATCGTCAACACAGGCTCACTGGTAAATCTCTTCTTCAGTTCTAGAAAACTGGTTTCACAGTCTTCAGACCAGACAAACGGAGCATTCTTCTGAGTTAGCTGAGTAATTGGTTTGGCAATACTCGAGAAATCTTGAATAAATCGGCGATAATATCCCGCCAAACCCATAAAACTACGAATTTCTGGCACAGATGTAGGTCTTGGCCAAGAAATCACGGCTTCAACCTTACTGGGATCAATAGATATACCATCTCCTGATATAATGTGCCCCAAAAACACTACCTGTTTCAACCAAAATTCGCATTTTGACAGTTTCGCATACAACTTCTCAGCTCTCAGAATTCTCAACACAGTCCTCAGATGATCAGCATGCTCAATCATATTCTTTGAATAAATCAATATATCATCAATGAATATGATAAAAAAATCATCCAAATATTTCTGAAAGACACGGTTCATCAATCCCATAAACACCGCCGGTGCATTCGTCAAACCAAAAGGCATGACAATAAACTCATAGTGTCCATACCTGGTTCTGAATGCTGTCTTTGAGATATCAGAATCCCTGACTCTCAGTTGATGGTATCCCGATCTCAAGTCGATCTTGGAATACACAGATGAACCCTGCAACTAATCAAACAGATCATCAATCCGTGGCAACGGATATTTATTCTTTATTGTTGCTTTGTTGAATTGTCTGTAGTCGATACAAAGTCTCATCGACCCATCCTTCTTTCTCACGAACAGTACTGGAGCACCCCAAGGAGATACACTCGGTCTGATATATCCCTTGGCCAGTAAATCCTCCAACTATTCCTTTAACTCTTTCAGCTCGATTGGTGCCATCCGGTATGGAGCTCTCGAAATCGGAACTGTTCCTGGCATCAACTCAATGCTGAAGTCTATCTCTCGAATCGGAGGCAATCCAGGAATCTCATCTGGAAAGACATCAGCAAACTCACACACCACTGGCAAGTCCGCCAATGATGGGCTCTTTTCCAGTAAATCAACTGAATAAACCAGGAATCCATCCGCTCCTTTCTGCAACAATCGAGTCATATTCATAGCAGATATCAAAGGAATTCTGGCACGAGAACCCTTACCATAAAATTTCCACTCCTCAGCCATTTCAGGTCTGAATCGAACTATCTTGTGGAAACAATCAACTGTAGCTCTGTACTTGGTTAATGTATCAATACCAATAATACAATCAAAGTCAGATATTCCAAGCACAATACAGTCTAACTCAATCTTATGCCCATCGTACTACAGTATACTAGATTTAACAGTTTTCACTGACATCAACCCTGTCCCTAACGGAGAAGAGACAGACAATACAGTAGCTAAAGATTCAACAGGCAAAGAATGCATCAAAGCAAATCGCTCAGATATGAAAGTATGGGATGCACCAGTATCTATTAACACATATGCAGGATAACCAGAAATAAAACAGTTACCTGCCACGACATCATCAGGTGCATCTTGTGCTTGCTCCTCAGTCAAAGCAAACAATCGGGCCTGCTGTCTAGGAGGCTGGCTCGCTGTCTGGCCCCCTCCTGGCCTCTGCTGTGACAGAGTAGACGGTGCTGGCTGAAAGGAATGCACGGCAGAGGGTCGTCTCCCTGTCTGAGCAACTGATCCAGATGACTCAGCTGCATGTGATCCCTGTGCACCTCTCTGTGGACACACTCGGGCAAAGTGTCCATGCTGCTTACAAATGCGGCAGTTGCCGAACACTCCTCTGCACTGCTCGGTGGAATGATTCCCTCCACAAGTGCTACAGTATGGTCCTGTATAACTCTGACCCTGACTAGTCTGTCTAGAGCCACTCGAACTAGAGGAGCTACTCCCAGCTTTCTTGAATTTCTTCCCCTTAGCCTTCAGGAAGTCTTTCTTCCCATTTCCATCGCCGCTCTCAAATCGAGGAAATGGTGGAGGCATCTGTGAACTCGGTTCTGAAGGCACAAACGAAGCTTCTTTCTGTCTTATCAATCCGGCTTCAGCTCCCTTAGCTCGATTCAGTGCATCAGTGAAATTGTTTGGCCTTCCGGTATTCACCAGGGTAAATATGTCAGGATTCAGACCATTTATGAACTGGTCTGCAACGGCCTCATCACTCCCAGCCACATGAGGGGCAAATCGAAGCAGAGTAGAGAACTTAGCCACATAATCCTCAATGTTTAACTGGCCCTGTCTCAAGTTTGCAAACTCGGCTCCCTTGTCCTTCCTATATGAAACTGGAAAGAACCGTAGATAAAATTCAGTCTTAAACACATTCCAGGTAATGGCCGTACCTCGTAATTCCAAAGCCCGTTTTGTCGTGTTCCACCAGTGTTTAGCAACGTCATGCATCTGGTGTCCTATCAGTTTCACCCTCTTTTCCTATGTATATTCCAAAGATTCGAACAACGATTCAATATCGTCCAACCAACTTTCACATTCCACGGAATTCTTCGTCCCTTTCAAAGTCGGTGGATGGAATGACTGAAATCTTTTCAACAATTGCTCCATTGGAGTAGGGGTCACTTCCATAGGAGGATTCGATGTACTTCCCTGTTCTGGCATTCTTCTCGGAGGCATATCTGATAATCGAAGAGGTTAGTAATTCCAAATACCACTTACCAGTTTCAATCCTCCTTGGATCATCTTACAGCTGATCCATTCCAATAATATACAATACCATATCAATATCAGATAATTCAGGTAGCATATATTAAAACAGGAATCATGCTAGCAATCAAAAGCAGGAAAGAAAATCAATCTACCCCGCTCACTAGCTTCTAACTCAGTCTCAGGGATCTATCGCTCTGATACCACCTGTTGTGGGGACCCGGACGCTAATCAAGTTTTTAATCATAATTGGGACTAATTAATCAATTAAAACAGGGTCTAAAAGTTTTTTTTTTTAAAATGCGGAACGTAGTGAAATCAAACTATATATACATATCAGTATATAAAATACAAGTCCTGTATTACAACACATTTATTCAAACTAGGGTTTGACAACTACTATCAAGTGTTCAACCCTATCTCTAGTCCAAGTCCGGTGCCACCACTCTAATCACGATCTCTCTCTTCATCTCCTGGACCCTGATCATGTCCCACCTGTTGTCAAGTACACATACAGACAAGACAACAGCCGGATAAACCGGTGAGAATAACTCCCAGTATAAATCAATGAAACATGCAATCATATAAACAATATAAAGCATGTAATCAGGTAACAGATATATGTAACAAAGTCTGAAACATAATCAATAACAAACTGTCGACAATACTCGTAGCTACATCATTCAGACTAGACTCAATCCTAGTCTAGGGATCCCGATTCCAGAAGTTGGCATGCGTATATCGACTAGCAGTAACAGAAAAGACTCCAGTTCTATCCACGCCGATATGGTATCGATCAACAGTAATAGAAAAGACTCCAGTTCTATTCACATCGATACGGTATCGATTACCAGTAATAGAGGAAGCTATTATTCTATCCACATCAATATAGTACCGATTAACAGTAATAGAAGCAACTCTAATTCTATCCACATCGATATGACATCGATTAACAGTAATAGAAGAGCTACTAATCTATCCACATCGATACAATATTGATTAACAGTAATAGAAAAAGCCACCATCCTATCCACATCGATAGCCAAACATCCAGTGACAGACTTTGGCACATCCGCCAATACACAATCTTATGACATCGTGCAATGTGCCCGTGGTGATCCCACCACTAACGGCACTTCTGTCATAAGACTACTCGTCTAATACCTGCTGTCTAAAATCAAGAGAACAAGTACATTAATCAATCAATGCAAACATCAATGCAATAAAGTAAAGTATGTGATTTAGGGAAACCCAAGTCTAAACCGACTCAAGTCCATCTCCCAATACCACATTGACTTATACCTTTCTTTCGTCGGTTCCTGGCTCAGTCGATGTCCTGAACTCACAATCTGTCTGGTACTGACAATATCAATAATCTCATATCAATATACGAGTCAATTCCATAACAATCTGATCAATCTGGATTTAATTCAAAATCAACGGTATAACGGTACAATTCCAATATCCCCGTCAATACCAATACACCAGATAACAGTTACAATCCATAACCCATATCCAATTCAATCTATAATCAATCCATAATCTAAATCTGTCCGATATCAACTGATTAAACACTGAAAATTCATAACAATTTCATAATCAGTCTATTTCTTAATCTGACTTCGATTCTACGATGTCTAACATATCAAGAACGACATATATGAGTTCCATTCAATTCTGAACATAGCATAATTTCAAAGCATGTCAAAACGTAGCAAATCTTACGTCCAGTTGTAGCCTACGTCGCTAGGAACTCGGTACCGAAGTCGGATTTAAAATCAGACGGACGGATTGATCGCACGATTGAAATTGAAATCGAATTCCAAAACTTTCCTCGATTCTTCGTTCTTGTTTCTGAGGAAATGTTTGCATATATATATATATATTGCATGCAACTAGCTACGTGTCGCCTTGAAATTCCGCGCAAATCCTCTCGCGCATATGCGCGCATTGGCTTCGCGCATATGCGCGAGACCATGTCTCGGCGCGTGCTGCACGCCTCGCCTCGCGCATATGCGCGCACCTATCGGCGCATATGCGCGAGGTCCTGTGCGATTTTGGGGTGCCTACTGCCTCCTTCGCGCATATGCGCGCATTCACCCGCGCATATGCGCGAAACCCACTGTCTGCTGCGCGCATATGCGCGCATTGGTTCGCGCATGTGCGTGGGGCTCCTCACACTCACACACACTTTTCACACGTATTTGTATTTCGTGTCCCGATTAATCCTTTCGTAATCATATCAAATTATAAATCAATAATTACGGATTAACAGGATTAATTTTCCGAGCATTATATTTCAGGACACGTATCAGAATATCAGGTGCGTGAGCATGTGTTGTACGTCAATAACCGTCTTGTTGTGCCAGACGTTTCAGACTTTAGACATCAGATTATGTCCGAAGCGCAGTGCAGTCGGTTCAGCATCCATCCTGGTGGCAGAAAGATGTATAATGATTTGAAGACACAGTTCTGGTGGAAGCAGATGAAGTCAGACATCGCCAAATATGTGTCTAAATGCTTAAATTGCCAACAGGTGAAGGCCGAGAGGAAGAAGCCCGGAGGGTTACTTCAGAGTTTGTCTATTCCTGAATGGAAATGGGATCACATTTCCATGGATTTCGTGACGAAGTTACCCCGATCTTCCCGAGGCTGTGATGCGATTTGGGTCGTTATCGACAGATTGACCAAATCAGCGTGTTTCATTCCGTACAGAATGACTTACAGACACGATCAGATGGCGGAGATATATGTGCGAGAGGTAGTCAGATTACATGGTGTGCCGAAGTCTATCGTATCAGATCGTGATCCACGATTCACTTCACACTTCTTGAACAGTTTACAGCAGGCCTTAGGTACGACATTACGCCTGAGTACTGCTTATCATCCTCAGACAGACGGACAGTCAGAACGGACTATCCAGACATTAGAGGATATGTTGAGAGCCGTTGTGCTAGATTTTGGCATTAGTTGGCAAGATTCCCTACCTCTTTGCGAATTTTCTTACAATAATAGCTATCAGACGAGTATCGAGATGGCGCCGTTTGAAGCTTTATATGGCAAGAAGTGCAGATCTCCGCTATACTGGGATGATATCACTGAAGTACCAGAACTTGGGCCAGACATGATTCGTAACATGACTGAGAAGGTGAAAGTTATTCAGAAAAGAATGAAGACAGCACAGGATAGGCAAGCCAAGTACGCCAATATCAGACGTAGACCGTTGTTATTTGAACAAGGAGATAGAGTGTTCTTGAAAATTTCCCCATTCAGAGGCGTTGTCAGATTTGGCAAGCGTGGGAAATTGTCTCCGCGATACATTGGTCCTTACGAGATTTTTGAAAAGATTGGCGATCGAGCTTATCGACTTGCTCTTCCTCCTTCTCTATCTGGGATACATGACGTTTTTCATGTATCGATGTTGCGTAAATACATGCCTGATGTTTCTCATGTCATTCATCCTGAAGAAGCTGAGCTTGATCAAACGTTGAGCTACGTTGAACAACCGATACAGATTCTTGATCGGAAGGAGAAGAAGCTCAGAACGAAGATTATTCCCTTAGTAAAAGTCCAATGGAGTCGTCATGGCATCGAAGAAGCGACTTGGGAGACAGAAGCAGATATGCGACAGAAACATCCCGAGTTGTTTTAATGATGTAAGTAATTTTCAGTCTTGATTATATTACTTGTCATGTATGTTTAATAATTGCCTACGATTTCGAGGGCGAAATCATTTCTTAGAGGGGGAGAAATGTAAGGCTCGAGATTTTTAGTCCTCATTGACGTAATACTCGGAATAGATGAGTATGCATGATTTATATATAATGAGGAGTGGTAATTGAGATGAAAATAGGAATACATGGATAAGAGAAGAAAATCTTCAAATTAGGACAGAACAGTTGGCGCATATGAGCGAGATAAGTGGCGCATATGCGCGATAATTCCAGTAGCATTGGCGCATATGCGCGGAAAGAGTGGCACATATGCGCGACATTTACAGTAGCATTGGCGCATATGCGCGGAAAGAAGTGGCGCATATGCGCGACACCTCCAGTAGCTGTGGCGCATATGCGCGAGATAAGTGGCGCATATGCGCGAGTGTTATTTTCTGCCAAGTGCCGAGACAGTAGGTCTCGCGCATATGCGCGAGTAATGCCGCGCATATGCGCGAGATAAGTGGCGCATATGCGCGAGTGTTATTTTCTGCCAAGTGCCGAGACAGTAGGTCTCGCGCATATGCGCGAGTAATGCCGCGCATATGCGCGAGACGTGTAGTGCAAAGAACAAGCCATGTGTTCAAACCATGCAGCATATATATATAAGTTGGCCTCGATTTTATTCATTTCAGCAACAGGAATCGAGATTTCAGAGGAAGAAGAGCTTCCAACTTTCTTCAAGGCTTTGAATTGTGATTTTTCAAGATTTAGCCACCCAAACTTTAATCCGATTTTAGTGTTGAACTCCTCTCCTTATTTGCTACAAGTTGATGTAAGTATTGTTCAATTCTAGCATGTTTTGAGAATTTCATATTGGGGAAATGCTGATATGCTTATATATATGTGTTCTTGAGAGAATTGTTATCGTAGAAACGCAACCGGATCGAATAACGGATGTTGGATGCGATTATTACTCTTTTCCAGCATGTTTAGAGCTAAGATTATACAAGATCTGAGTATTATCTTATGTGTATGAGAATAATCATGAGTTTAGAATGATACAATGTTGATTAGTGAGAATTGGATTGACCGGTATCGAGAAATACGCCGTTATGCCGTCAATGGTGTTGAAATGTACTAGTGAATTGATAGTATATGTCTTGATTGGGTTAGGAATTGATGAAACTCATATTACATTGCTATTTCAGATTGGTGTCGACGACTTTGACATCGACAGATATTGTACGGCGAAAGGTATAAGCTATGTTTGTTTGGGAAGCCACAACTCAAATAAGATATTATTTGAGTTCCCAAACCAAAACCACATACTAGAATTATTGTATATATGGTATCATGTTATGAATTGTTTATAGACATTATATTCAAATCTTGTAACATGGTTATGCTTTGATTTTAGCATTTTATTTACATATATATGATCATTGTGATATTCAGACATGAATATAAGCATGCTTTGTTTACAGATTGATATTCATTGCATTTAAGATGGAACGTCGTTGACAGTCATTGTCAACCATCTAGATGTTCGGTGTATCTCAGCTTAGGAGTAGCCATTACTCTTATTGCAGCCGTTGATACAGCTCAGACCGAAGTCTAGGAATAAGACGTACAGTCACCCCGAGTGGGAGGGTAGGTGACAGCCATTGACGTCTTATTCACACCGGGATCCCTAGAGTTCTAGTCGAGTCGAGTCCAGACATGGTTTGATTCGCATTGCATTGCATGTGCATATGATGTCATTCATGATAGCATGTTCATGTTTAATTGATTATATGCATGTATACATGTTTATACTGGGATTTGTTCTTACCGGAGTTTCCGGCTGTTGTTATGTCTGTATGTGTGCATAACAACAGGTGGGGCAGGATCTGGGTCACGCAGAGGATGAGAGATGGACATAGCGTGGTGATCTCGGGCATAGCAGAAGAACTAGTAGTTGTACTGTTGGCATGTACTGTATTTAATTACTAGTTGTTGAATATGGTTTGGAACCAGACATATTTGTATCTTATGTTTGTATATTACGTTGTTGAATAACATAGAATCTTCTTGTGTTAGCTTTCATTTGAGTTAATGTAAAAGCAAAAATTTGACCCACTTTTTATACTAATGATCCATTTAATCCCAAAGAAAGAATTAGAGCCCGGGTCCCCACAACATGAGAACTATCTGGTATATATCTACGCAACATCGAGACATGAAATACATCATGAATACCAGATAGTGAAGGAGGAAGAGCAAGTCTGTAAGCTCGATCGCCAATCTTCTCAAGGATTTCATACGGACCGACGTATCTAGGAGACAACTTTCCTCGCTTGCCAAATCTGACAACGCTTCTGAAAGGTGAAATCTTCAAAAATACTCTGTCTCCCTGCTCAAATACCAACGGTCTGCGTCTGACATTGGCGTACTTCGCTTGCCTATCCTGCGCTGTCTTCATTCGCTTCTGAATGATCTTCACTTTCTCGGTCATCTCACGAATCATATCAGGCCCCAACTCTGGTACCTCAGAGATATCATCCCAGTACAACGGAGATCTGCTCTTCTTTCCGTATAAAGCTTCGAACGGTGCCATCTCGATGCTAGTGTGATAGCTGTTGTTGTATGAAAACTCACACGACGGCAATGAATCTTGCCAACTAGTACCAAAATCTAGTACTATAGCTCTCAACATGTCCTCTAAAGTCTGGATAGTCCGCTCTGACTGTCCGTCTGTCTGGGATGATAAGCAGTGCTCAGGTGTAAAGTCGTACCCAAAGCCTGCTGCAAGCTGTGCCAGAAATGAGAAGTGAATCGTGGATCACGATCTGATTCGATCGACTTCGGCACACTGTGCAATCTGACGACTTTTCTGACATATAACTCTGCCATCTGATCGTGTCGATAGGTCAATCTGTACGGAATAAAGCACGCTGATTTGGTCAGTCTGTCTATCACAACCAAAATCGCGTCACAGCCCCGCGAAGATCGAGGTAACTTCGTCACGAAATCCATGGAAATGTGGTCCCATTTCCATTCAGGGACAAACAAACTCTGAAGTAACCCTCCGGGCTTCTTTCTTTCTGCCTTCACCTGCTGGCAATTCAAACATTTAGACACAAATCCTGCAATATCTGTCTTCATCTGCTTCCACCAGAATTGCGTCTTCAAGTCATTGTACATCTTCCTGCCACCAGGATGAATGCTGAACCGACTACAGTGTGCCTCTGAGATGATCTGTCGTCTCAAATCTGAAACATCTGGCACTACTAGACGGTTATTCACATACAGAATAGAATCTCTAACCTGATATTCTGATATATGACCAGCTCTGACCATATTAATCGATCTCTGAACGCTCGGATCAGTTTTCTGTGCTTCTTTGACCCTAAAAATCAAATCTGGCTCAATCTGAATCGCAGCAAGTCGCAACGGTCTACTCTGTGTATCAAATGTCAACCTAGACAAACAACAGTCCTCTACTAAATTCGATACACCTACAGTCGACAAGGAAAGAGCACATACCTTTCGACTCAAGGCGTCTGCCGCTGCATTCGACTTCCCTGGATGGTACTTAATCTCGCAATCAAAATCTTTCAACAGATCAAGCCATCGTCGCTGCCTCATGTTCAACTCTGGCTGAGAAAAGAGGTACTTCAGGCTCCTATGATCAGAATAGATCTCAAATTTCTCGCCATACAAATAATGACGCCAGATCTTAAGTGCAAATACAATCGCCGCCAATTCAAGATCATGAATCGGATAACGAGTCTCGTGCGGCTTCAGCTATCTAGAGGCGTACGCTATCACATGCCCTCGCTGCATAAGAACACACCCTAGTCCTCTGTGAGATGCATCACAATATACAACGAACTCACCTGTACCTGAAGGAATCGTCAAGACAGGCGCACTAGTCAGTCTCTTCTTCAGCTCTACAAAACTAGCTTCACAATCTTCGGACCACACAAATGGCATGTTCTTCTGTGTCAACTGGGTGATAGGCTTCGCTATACTGGAGAAATCTCGAATAAAACGACGATAATACCCGAATAGACCCATGAAACTGCGTATCTCAGGCACAGAAGTCGGTCTCGGCCAACTGATAACAGCCTCCACTTTACTCGGATCTACTGCAATACCATCTCCAGATATAATATGACCCAAGAAAACAACCTGTCTCAGCCAAAATTCGCACTTGGACAGTTTGGCATACAACTGCTCATTTCTCAAAGTCTTCAATACGATTCTCAGATGATCTGCATGCTCAGTCAGACTCTTCGAATATACCAAAATATCGTCAATGAACACAATCAAAAAATTATCTAAATATCTCTGAAAAATGCGGTTCATCAAACTCATAAACACCGCTGGTGCATTCGTCAAACCGAAAGGCATAACAACAAACTCGTAATGTCCATACCTGGTTCGGAATGCAGTCTTCGGAATATCAATGTCTCTAACTCTGAGCTGATGATACCCTGATCTCAAATCAATCTTCGAGTAAACCGAATATCCCTGTAACTGATCAAATAAATCATCGATGCGCGGCAAAGGATACTTGTTCTTCACTGTTGCCTTGTTCAACTGTCTGTAATCAATACACAATCGCATCGAACCATCTTTATTTCTAACGAAAAGCACCGGAGCACCCCAAGGAGATACACTGGGTCTGATATATCCCTTGGACAGAAGATCTTCCAACTGTGCTTTCAACTCTTTCAGCTCTATCGGTGCCATCCTATACGGAGCTCTCGAGATAGGAACAGAACCAGGCATTAGATCTATGCTAAAATCAACCTCTCGAACTGGAGGCAACCCTGGAATCTCATCTAGGAACACATCTGCAAACTCGCAAACCACTGGCAGATCTGCCAATGATGGGCTCGACTTCATTAGATCTACTGAATATACGAGGAAGCCCTCTGCTCCTCTCTAAAGCAATCTACTCATAGTCAGAGCAGATACTAAGGGAATCCGAGATCTGGAACCCTTTCCGTAGAATTTCCACTCATCTGTCATTTCGGGTCTGAATCTGACAATCTTGTGGAAACAATCTACAGTAGCCCTGTACTTGGTTAACATATCTATGCCAACTATACAATCAAAATCAGCTAAACCAAGTACTACGCAATCAAGATCGATCTCATGCCCCTCAAACTGAAGCATACAGTGTCTAACAGTAGTCAGAGTTATCAAACCACTTCCCAACGGAAAAGCTATAGACACTACCGTAGACATCGACTCAACAGGCAATGAATGTCTCAATGCAAAATGTTCAGATATAAATGTATGTGATGCACCTGTGTCTATCAACACATATGCAGGATAACCGCAAAGAAAACAGCTACCTGCAATGACGTCATCTGGTGCCTCCTGCGCCTGCTCCTCTGTCAGCGCAAACACCCTTGCCTGCTGTCTCGGAGGTTGACTCACTGTCTGACTACCTCCTGGTCTCTGCTGGGTCTGTGTGGAGGGTGGCTGAAAGGAGTGTACAGAAGATGCCTGTCTCTCCATCTGTGGCACTGGTGCTGATGACCCTGTACTCTGGAATCGTTGTGCACCTCTCTGGGGACAAACTCTGGCGAAGTGTCCCTGTTGCCTACAGATGTTGCAGCGTCCCATAACTCCTTGACACTGCTCCGTGGCATGTCGCCCTCCGCACGAACTGCAGTACGCGCCACTGTAATCTGACCCCTGACCTCTCTGTCGAGATCCACTCGAACTCGATGAACTGCTCCCGGATTTCTTAAACTGTTTGCCCTTAGCCTTCAGAAATTCCTTCTTGCCACTACCACTAGCTCCACTGTCAAAACGAGGAGGAGGTGGTGGAAACTGAACGGTCGTGGACTGTGGCGGTCTCTGCCCCTGAACACCGTAAGAAGCCCCTCGCTGCCTGATCAAGCCAGCCTCTACTCCCTTCGCTCGGTTCAGTGCCTCTGAAAAAGTGTTAGCCCGTCCCGTGTTCACCAAAGTAAAAACATCCGGATTCAACCCGTTGATGAACTGATCGGCCACTGCCTCGTCGTTCCCTGCCACATGAGGTGCAAATCGTAGCAATGCAGAAAATTTAGCAACATACTCCTCGATGTTTCACTGTCCCTGTCTCAGATTCGCAAATTAAGCTCCTTTATCTTTTCGGTAGGAGACGGGGAAAAAGCGCTGATAGAACTTATCCTTGAAGACTTTCCACGTGATATCAATGTCTCGGTGCTCCAAGGCTCTCTTGGTAGTCAACCACCAGCTCTTGGCAACCTCTTGCATCTGATGCCCTATCAACTTCACACGTCGCTCACGTCGCTCATCAGTATATGCCAAAGTCTCAACCAACATCTCGATATCATCAAGCCAGCTCTCGCACTCTACTGCACTCTCTGTGCCCTTCAGGGTAGGCAGATGGAAAGACTGAAATCTCTTCAATAAGGTCTCCATCGGCGTAGCAGTAACATCCATCTGTGCACCTGATGTGCTACCCTGCTCTGGCTGTGGTATACGTCTAGGCGGCATAAATCTGATTATCAAACTGATTAGTACACAATCAATATCATCTGTCTCAGCCCTCCTCTGATCATAGACTCTGATCGAGAATCGGTTCTGATTCAGGCTTGACAAGTATATGCTGTAAATCAATTCAGATACAATACAACATATAATAGGGAAAGCAGTAAATCATGCTAGCATCTCAAAAGCAAGGAAGAAGACTCGATCTACCCCTCTCATTCTAATCTATCTCAATCTACAAAACCTACGGCTCTGATACCACCTGTTGGGGGGACCCGGGCTCTAACTCAATTCTTTTGGGATTTAATTGGATCTTTGCTAGAAAATGTGGGTCAAAAATTTGCTTTTAACATTAATTCAAATGTATAACTAAAGCATATCATGTCTTATATTAATTAAACAACATAACGTACATACATGTCTGTTTCGTACAAGCATACACTAGTGTTCAAATACCAACTACAAACATAAGTGATACAAGTCTAGTAGGAAACACTACAAATCTTCAACGCCCGAGATCTCCACGCTATCATCAATCTCTCATCTAGCTCGAGACCCAGATCCTGCCCCACCTGTTGCCATGCACACATACAGACACGACAACAGCCGGATAACTCCGGTGAGAACATATCCCAGTATAAAACATGGATGCATGCAATGTAATAATCATACACAAAAGCATAGCATATATCAAGTAACATGAATGTAAATCTAAACATGTAGAAGAATACAAATCTGTATTCAACATTTAAATCTTGACTCGACTCATTTCTAATCTAGGGATCCCGGTGTGAATAAGACGGTCTGTCACCTACCCAACCACTCGGGGCAACGGTACGTCTTATTCCTAGACTTCGGTCAACTCTGTATCGATGGTCTACACATAGCGTAAATCTACTACCATGCGTCGATACACCGAAACGTCTAGTTTTGGCCAATCTGCCAATATCTCCTATCTCAGGACTCGAATATAAATCAATAAACAAGACATTACATAATCAATGTAATAACAATCTAGTATGTGATTTAGGGAAACTCGTATCAAATCTGAATCGTGTTGTACAATCCCAAGACCACATGAATTATACCTTTATTGTCGTAGGAATCGATCGAGATCTCGAAGTCGAATGGCAACTCTGTCAATTCAATCTGAAATGACGATGCATAAATGTGCCATATCAAAACACAACTCAAACAAGTCTTGTACAATTCAATACTCATACTCGGTACAAATTCTACGGCATAACGGCTTAATTCTTCGATACCGGTAACTCAACAATAATATACTCCATCATACTCAACTCACAATATCATCAACCATTAATATGCATTCTGAAATCTGTATAATCTCATACCCATATAAGCTGGAATTTCGAGATAGTATCATACAATGTCTGAAAAATGATTCGTTAACGAATATACCATGCTCAAGATATCAAGAACACATATTATAACTCATATCTGAATTTCCCCACATAATTATTTCGAAACATGCTAAAAATGAATAATACTTTCACCCTTAGTTAGCTTTTGTCGCAAGGATCACAAATCCGTATTCGAAATCAAAATCGGATGGCTAGTTGTTGTATAATCTTTGTTGCTAGTCTAAAACCTTGAAGGAATTTCCATGGAGCATCCCTCGTTTCTCTTGTTCTGAATGAAGACAATGAGGTGTCATTGCAAAGTATATATATACCATGACAAGTGTCAAGACAAGAAACAAAGTGGCATTCTCGCATGCAGCACCGCGGGTGCGGTGTCTCAAGAGCGCGGGTGCGCTATGCTCTCGGCAGCCCTTGCATTTTCCGGAATTCTCAGACCGCGGGTGCGGTCCTTGCATGACCGCGGGTGCGGTCTTGCTAGCACCGCGGGTGCGGTCTTGCTTCGCACAAATTCACCAATTTTCTGTCAATGCACCGCGGGTGCGGTCCTTCCTGTACCGCGAGTGCGGTGTGGCTTCGGCCTAGCTTCACAATTCTGCTTTAAATGTCATGCATTCTTACCTTTACACGTCTAACATCAATGCCAGTTGAAAATCCTCGAGCCTTACATTTCTCCCCCTCTTAGACAAGAGTTCGTCCTCGAACTCGTAAGCAAATAATCATGCAAGTATATACAACACAGTATAATCAAAATTGAAAGGAAGACTCACATCATATGAATAGCTCGGGATGTTTCTGTCTCATCTCAGACTCTGTCTCCCAAGTTGCTTCATCGATGCCATGACGACTCCATTGAACCTTCACAAGCGGAATGGTCTTGGTTCTAAGCTGTTTCTCCTTCCGATCAAGAATCTGTATCGGTCTTTCAACATAGCTCAGAGTCTGATCTAGTTCGGCTTCGTCAGGCTGAATGACATGAGAACTATCTGGCATATATCTACGCAACATCGAGACATGAAATACATCATGAATACCATTTAATGAAGGAGGAAGAGCAAGTCTGTAAGCTCGATCGCCAATCTTCTCAAGGATTTCATACGGACCGACGTATCTAGGAGACAACTTTCCTCGCTTGCCAAATCTGACAACGCCTCTGAAAGGTGAAATCTTCAAAAATACTCTGTCTCCCTGCTCAAATACCAACGGTCTGCGTCTGACATTGGCGTACTTCGCTTGCCTATCCTGCGCTGTCTTCATTCGCTTCTGAATGATCTTCACTTTCTCGGTCATCTCACGAATCATATCAGGCCCCAACTCTGGTACCTCAGAGATATCATCCCAGTACAACGGAGATCTGCACTTCTTTCCGTATAAAGCTTCGAACGGTGCCATCTCGATGCTAGTCTGATAGCTATTGTTGTATGAAAACTCACACAACGGCAATGAATCTTGCCAACTAGTACCAAAATCTAGTACTACAGATCTCAGCATGTCCTCTAAAGTCTGGATAGTCTGCTCTGACTATCCGTCTGTCTGGGGATGATAAGCAGTGCTCAGGTGTAAAGTCGTACCCAAAGCCTGCTGCAAGCTGTGCCAGAAATGAGAAGTGAATCGTGGATCACGATCTGATACGATCGACTTCGGCACACCGTGCAATCTGACGACATCTCTGACATATAACTCTGCAATCTGATCGTGTCGATAGGTCATTCTGTACGGAATAAAGCACGCTGATTTTGTCAGTCTGTCTATCACAACCCAAATCGCGTCATAGCCCCGCGAAGATCGAGGTAACTTCGTCACGAAATCCATGGAAATGTGGTCCCATTTCCATTCAGGGACAAACAAACTCTGAAGTAACCCTCCGGGCTTCTTTCTTTCTGCCTTCACCTGCTGGCAATTCAAACATTTAGACACAAATCCTGCAATATCTGTCTTCATCTGCTTCCACCAGAATTGCGTCTTCAAGTCATTGTACATCTTCCTGCCACCAGGATGAATGCTGAACCGACTACAGTGTGCCTCTGACATGATCTGTCGTCTCAAATCTGAAACATTTTGCACTACTAGACGGTTATTCACATACAGAATAGAATCTCTAACCTGATATTCTGATATATGACCAGCTCTGACCATATTAATCGATCTCTGAACGCTCAGATCAGTTTTCTGCGCTTCTTTGACCCTCAAAATCAAATCTGGCTCAATCTGAATCGCAGCAAGTCGCAACGGTCTACTCTGTGTATCAAATGTCAACCCAGACAAACAACAGTCCTCTACTAAATTCGATACACCTACAGTCGACAAGGAAAGAGCACATACCTTTCGACTCAAGGCGTCTGCCGCTGCATTCGACTTCCCTGGATGGTACTTAATCTCGCAATCAAAATCTTTCAACAGATCAAGCCATCGTCGCTGCCTCATGTTCAACTCTGACTGAGAAAAGAGGTACTTCAGGCTCTTATGATCAGAATAGATCTCAAATTTCTCGCCATACAAATAATGACGCCAGATCTTAAGTGCAAATACAATCGCCGCCAATTCAAGATCATGAATCGGGTAACGAGTCTCGTGCGGCTTCAGCTGTCTAGAGGCGTACACTATCACATGCCCTCGCTGCATAAGAACACACCCTAGTCCTCTGTGAGATGCGTCACAATATACAACGAACTCACTTGTACCTGAAGGAATCGTCAAGACAGGCGCACTAGTCAGTCTCTTCTTCAGCTCTACAAAACTAGCTTCACAATCTTCGGACCACAGAAATGGCATGTTCTTCTGTGTCAACTGGGTGTTAGGCTTCGCTATACTGGAGAAATCTCGAATAAAACGACGATAATACCCGAATAGACCCATGAAACTGCGTATCTCAGGCACAGAAGTCGGTCTCGGCCAACTGATAACAGCCTCCACTTTACTCGGATCTACTGCAATACCATCTCCAGATATAATATGACCCAAGAAAACAACCTGTCTCAGCCAAAATTCGCACTTGGACAGTTTGGCATACAACTGCTCATTTCTCAAAGTCTTCAATACGATTCTCAGATGATCTGCATGCTCAGTCAGACTCTTCGAATATACCAAAATATCGTCAATGAACACAATCACAAAATCATCTAAATATCTCTGAAAAATGCGGTTCATCAAACTCATAAACACCGCTGGTGCATTCGTCAAACCGAAAGGCATAACAACAAACTCGTAATGTAGTGACCCGTTCCAGAATCACCTACTAATCAAGAACTAAGCATGCAATTAACTTAATTAATAATAATCAGAGATAACAGCGGAAATATGGCCAACGACAATAGTTATACAACCCAATCAAAATCAGAACAACTCACAAATATTCGGTACAACCATATCGAATAGAATAGTACTGAAACCTAAACCAACCAGCTACTCACTGTCCTCCTCCTGCTCTTCCTGAGCCATCCAACCTGAGGCCTGCCCCGTGGGAATGGGGTGTCCAAGATAAACAAAACCGAGGACGTGAGCGATAAGAACGCCCAGTACAAAAGCATGAGTATACAAGCCTATATGAAATGCACATGCTATGATATGATACCAGGGTAGTCAAGAAACAGGAGTAACAAAGGATCTCAAAATGCTCAGTCTAGAGGCGCCAAGTGGATAGTGCCGCGCGGTACTCCTCTGGGTCACTGCATCCACTACAAGAACAGACGTGGACCTAAAATGTCCCGGATCACCGAAGCCCTCCGGACCCGTCGGCCACTGTGTACTCTCGGTGTCCATGCGTCCACAAGACAAGACAGGGCTGAGCGGCCCCACAAGATATAGCTTATCTCGAAAGAGATACAGCTCAACAGTAAAGGCTATCTCGAAGGAGATACGGCTCAACATGAAATGCAACATGCATCATAAAACGTGACATAATAGCATGCATCATATGACATATATCAATGCACCACATAACCATGCAACACATATAAGGATGTATACTCGACCAGGATATCTCGAATAGTACTTTCGTACCTCTATCACAGCAAGCCTAGCCTTACGCAACACCGCTAATCAGGTCTAGAACAAGCCTACGCATCAAAAGCATACCCAATGAACAATACTACCATGCTCAACTAGCAAAACCAGTACTACCAGAGGTTTAGGGTTTACCTTCGTCCGTCGACAGCCCTTTGATGTCGATTGCCTCGTACCTCAGGCGTCGCTACGCTACCAATCCTAGCAGCTCTTGGCTATCGCTCGACCGACAACTAACCCTAGAAACCTTCCAAACCTCTCAAATATGAGACACAACTCAAGAATTTGCAATGCAAAAATGAGGAAATCCGAGCACTATTTATAGGCTATGTTCGGATCCACCGAACCCACTTCGGAACGTCCGAACTCCTACGTGTCCATCAGCTCTTGACACCTCATGATCGGATCCACCGAACCTACACTTCGGATCATCCGAACTTGCATGTAAACTGACGTGTCGATCAACTCTTGACACCTCATGATCGGATCCACCGAACCCACTTCGGATCGTCCGAACTCTTCGGTTCTACCGAACCATCTTCGGTCCGTCCGATCATGACCACGGTCAAAATTACACATTAAACCTTCTTAATCACCATTAATCCGTTAATTACCCAATTTGGAATTCGGGCTACTACATTCTCCCCCCCTTAAAAGATTTCGTCCTCGAAATCAGGCTTAGAGGATGAACAAAACGAAATAACAACATCGTTATTACATCTCAATTGTTGTTGAACACAACTGATCTAGAAAATCCCGAAAGACTCGATTCATCAGATCCATGAACACTGCTGGCGCATTCGTCAATCCAAATGGCATAACTAGAAACTCGTAATGCCCATATCGAGTACGAAATGCAGTCTTGGAAATATCATCATCCCTAACTCTCATCTGATGATAACCCGATCGCAAGTCAATCTTGGAGTAAACAGAGGTACCCTGAAGCTGTTCGAACAAATCATCGATACGAGGTAATGGATACTTGTTTTTGATCGTCACACGATTCAGCTGGCGATAATCAATGCACAATCGCATAGATCCATCTTTCTTCTTGACAAACAAGACTGGAGCTCCCCAAGGTGAAACACTCGGGCGAATATAACCTTTATCAAGAAGATCCTGTAATTGCTGCTACAATTCTCTCATCTCTGACGGAGCAAGACGATAGGGGCACGAGAAATCGGTGCAGTCCCTGGCATTAACTCAATGCCAAATTCCACCTCGCAACTGAGGACAATTCTTCTTGAGATGACCCATCTCTCCGCACTGAAAACAAGCTCCCGCGGCTGATCGGCATTGCTCCGATGGATGGTTCTTCCCACAATGCACACAAGAAACCTTATTCTTATCAAAGCGGAAAACACCGCTAGACCGTGATCCAGATCCAGAAGAAGAAGAACCAGATTTCTTGAACGACTGAGATCGAGGGCTCAAAGTACTCGGAGGTCTAGAAGAAAGAATAGCCCTACCACGCTGGAGACTGATATCTGCCTGGCGACACCGGTTCACTAATCCATCATACGAAGTAGGATTATCACAGACAGTGACTCGATCAAAATTCTCCTGGTTAAGACCCTGGAGGAAATGGTCACACTTGGCCTCAGAACTGCCACTGATATGAGGGGCAAAGGTTAACAACTCGAAGAACTTCTGCTGATATTCATCAACAGACATACTCCCCTGCTTAAGATTCAGGAGCTCAATCGTCTTTGCCTGGCGAAGGGCTGGAGGAAAATTCAGCTGCATGAAAGCTGCACGGAAATCGGCCCAAGTCACCCTACCCTGAGACTGGACTATCGGCGCAGAAGTCGATCGCCACCACTTGCGCGCACGGCCCTCGAGAAGAAAACTAAGGGTCTCTATCTTCTGCTCCTCGGTGCACTGGAATGCACGGAAACAACTCTCCATGCGCTCTAACCAATCCTCAGCATCATCGGGAGTCTCACCGCCGATTAAAGGCTTAGGCCCCATCTGAATGAAACGGTGCAAATCAAAACGCCTAGGACCATCCCGACGATGACGATGTTCACGATGACGCCTACGATCGTCCTGGTCACCCCAACGACCTACACTTCCCTGACTACTCTCATCACCAAAGTGGTCAGCCATCGCTACAAGATAGAATGGGGAAAATGGTAAAATGGTCCACGAAAATCCCAAAACAGAATCTATATCCCAAAATCGTAAGCATGCTCTGATACCATAAATGTAGTGACCCGTTCCAGAATCACCTACTAATCAAGAACTAAGCATGCAATTAACTTAATTAATAATAATCAGAGATAACAGCGGAAATATGGCCAACGACAATAGTTATACAACCCAATCGAAATCAGAACAACTCACAAATATTCGGTACAACCATATCGAATAGAATAGTACTGAAACCTAAACCAACCAGCTACTCACTGTCCTCCTCCTGCTCTTCCTGAGCCATCCAACCTGAGGCCTGCCCCGTGGGAATGGGGTGTCCAAGATAAACAAAACCGAGGACGTGAGCGATAAGAACGCCCAGTACAAAAGCATGAGTATACAAGCCTATATGAAATGCACATGCTATGATATGATACCAGGGTAGTCAAGAAACAGGAGTAACAAAGGATCTCAAAATGCTCAGTCTAGAGGCGCCAAGTGGATAGTGCCGCGCGGTACTCCTCTGGGTCACTGCATCCACTACAAGAACAGACGTGGACCTAAAATGTCCCGGATCACCGAAGCCCTCCGGACCCGTCGGCCACTGTGTACTCTCGGTGTCCATGCGTCCACAAGACAAGACAGGGCTGAGCGGCCCCACAAGATATAGCTTATCTCGAAAGAGATACAGCTCAACAGTAAAGGCTATCTCGAAGGAGATACGGCTCAACATGAAATGCAACATGCATCATAAAACGTAACATAATAGCATGCATCATATGACATATATCAATGCACCACATAATCATGCAACACATATAAGGATGTATACTCGACCAGGATATCTCGGATAATACTTTCGTACCTCTATCACAGCAAGCCTAGCCTTACGCAACACCGCTAATCAGGTCTAGAACAAGCCTACGCATCAAAAGCATACCCAATGAACAATACTACCATGCTCAACTAGCAAAACCAGTACTACCAGAGGTTTAGGGTTTACCTTCGTCCGTCGACAGCCCTTTGATGTCGATTGCCTCGTACCTCAGGCGTCGCTACGCTACCAATCCTAGCAGCTCTTGGCTATCGCTCGACCGACAACTAACCCTAGAAACCTTCCAAACCTCTCAAATATGAGACACAACTCAAGAATTTGCAATGCAAAAATGAGGAAATCCGAGCACTATTTATAGGCTATGTTCGGATCCACCGAACCCACTTCGGAACGTCCGAACTCCTACGTGTCCATCAGCTCTTGACACCTCATGATCGGATCCACCGAACCTACACTTCGGATCATCCGAACTTGCATGTAAACTGACGTGTCGATCAACTCTTGACACCTCATGATCGGATCCACCGAACCCACTTCGGATCGTCCGAACTCTTCGGTTCTACCGAACCATCTTCGGTCCGTCCGATCATGACCACGGTCAAAATTACACATTAAACCTTCTTAATCACCATTAATCCTTTAATTACCAATTTGGAATTCGGGCTACTACACGTAATGTCCATACCTGGTTCGGAATGCAGTCTTCGGAATATCAATGTCTCTAACTCTGAGCTGATGATACCCTGATCTCAAATCAATCTTCGAGTAAACCGAAGATCCCTGTAACTGATCAAATAAATCATCGATGCGCGGCAAAGGATACTTGTTCTTCACTGTTGCCTTGTTCAACTGTCTGTAATCAATACACAATCGCATCAAACCATCTTTCTTTCTAACGAAAAGCACCGGAGCACCCCAAGGAGATACACTGGGTCTGATATATCCCTTGGACAGAAGATCTTCCAACTGTGCTTTCAACTCTTTCAGCTCTATCGGTGCCATCCTATACGGAGCTCTCGAGATAGTAACAGAACCAGGCATAAGATCTATGCTAAAATCAACCTCTCGAACTAGAGGCAACCCTGGAATCTCATCTAGGAACACATCTGCAAACTCGCAAACCACTGGCAGATCTGCCAATGCTGGGCTCGACTTCATTAGATCTACTGAATATATGAGGAAGCCCTCTGCTCCTCTCTGAAGCAATCTACTCATAGTCAGAGCAGATACTAAGGGAATCCGAGATCTGGAACCCTTGCCGTAGAATTTCCACTCATCTGTCATTTCGGGTCTGAATCTGACAATCTTGTGGAAACAATCTACAGTAGCCCTGTACTTGGTTAACATATCTATGCCAACTATACAATCAAAATCAGCTAAACCAAGTACTACACAATCAAGATCGTTCTCATGCCCCTCAAACTGAAGCATACAGTGTCTAACAGTAGTCACAGATATCAAACCACTTCCCAACGGAGAAGCTATAGACACTACCGTAGACATCGACTCAACAGGCAATGAATGTCTCAATGCAAAATGTTCAGATATAAATGTATGTGATGCACCTGTGTCTATCAACACATATGCAGGATAACCGCAAAGAAAACAGCTACCTGCAATGACGTCATCTGGTGCCTCTTGCGCCTTCTCCTCTGTCAGCGCAAACACTCTTGCCTGCTGTCTCGGAGGTTGACTCACTGTCTGACTACCTCCTGGTCTCTGCTGGGTCTGTGTGGAGGGTGGCTGAAAGGAGTGTACAGAAGATGCATGTCTCTCCATCTGTGGCACTGGTGCTGATGACCCTGTACTCTGGAATCATTGTGCACCTCTCTGGTGACAAACTCTGGCGAAGTGTCCCTGTTGCCTACAGATGTTGCAGCGTCCCATAACTCCTTGACACTGCTCCGTGGCATGTCGCCCTCCGCACGAACTGCAGTACGCGCCACTGTAATCTGACCCCTGACCTCTCTGTCGAGATCCACTCGAACTCGATGAACTGCTCCCGGATTTCTTAAACTGTTTGCCCTTAGCCTTCAGAAATTCCTTCTTGCCACTACCACTAGCTCCACTGTCAAAACGAGGAGGAGGTGGTGGAAACAGAACGGTCGTGGACTGTGGAGGTCTCTGCCCCTGAACACCGTAAGAAGCCCCTCGCTGCCTGATCAAGCCAGCCTCTACTCCCTTCGCTCGGTTCAGTGCCTCTGAAAAAGTGTTAGGCCGTCCCGTGTTCACCAAAGTAAAGACATCCGGATTCAACCCGATGATGAACTGATCGGCCACTGCCTCGTCGTTCCCTGCCACATGAGGTGCAAATCGTAGCAATGCAGAAAATTTAGCAACATACTCCTCGATGTTTCACTGTCCCTGTCTCAGATTCGCAAATTCAGCTCCTTTATCTTTTCGGTAGGAGACGGGGAAAAAGCCCTTATAGAACTCATCCTTGAAGACTTTCCACGTGATATCAATGCCTCGGTGCTCCAAGGCTCTCTTCGTAGTCAACCACCAGCTCTTGGCAACCTCTTGCATCTAATGCCCTATCAACTTCACACGTCGCTCACGTCGCTCATCAGTATATGCCAAAGACTCAAACAACATCTCGATATCATCAAGCCAGCTCTCGCACTCTACTGCACTCTCTGTGCCCTTCAGGGTAGGCAGATGGAAAGACTGAAATCTCTTCAATAAGGTCTCCATCGGCGTAGCAGTAACATCCATCTGTGCACCTGATGTGCTACCCTGCTCTGGATGTGGTATACGTCTAGGCGGCATAAATCTGATTATCAAACTGATTAGTACACAATCAATATCATCTGTCTCAACCCTCCTCTGATCATAGACTCTGATCGAGAATCGGTTCTGATTCAGGCTTGACAAGTATATGCTGTAAATCAATTCAGATACAATACAACATATAATAGGGAAAGCAGTAAATCATGCTAGCATCTCAAAAGCAAGGAAGAAGACTCGATCTACCCCGCTCATTCTATTCTATCTCAATCTACAAAACCTACGGCTCTGATACCACCTGTTGTGGGGACCCGGGCTCTAACTCAATTCTTTTGGGATTTAACTGGATCTTTGCTAGAAAATGTGGGTAAAAAATTTGCTTTTAACATTAATTCAAATGTATAACTAAAGCATATCATGTCTTATATTAATTAAACAACATAACGTACATACATGTCTGTTTCGTACAAGCATACACTAGTGTTCAAATACCAACTACAAACATATGTGATACAAGTCTAGTAGGAAACACTACAAATCTTCAACGCCCGAGATCTCCACGCTATCATCAATCTCTCATCTAGCTCGAGACCCAGATCCTGCCCCACCTGTTGCCATGCACACATACAGACACGACAACAGCCGGATAACTCCGGTGAGAACATATCCCAGTATAAAACATGGATGCATGCAATGTAATAATCATACACAAAAGCATAGCATATATCAAGTAACATGAATGTAAATCTAAACATGTAGAAGAATACAAATCTGTATTCAACATTTAAATCTTGACTCGACTCATTTCTAATCTAGGGATCCCGGTGTGAATAAGACGGTCTGTCACCTACCCAACCACTCGGGGCAACGGTACGTCTTATTCCTAGACTTCGGTCAACTCTGTATCGATGGTCTACACATAGCGTAAATCTAATTCCATGCGTCGATACACCGAAACGTCTAGTTTTGGCCAATCTGCCAATATCTCCTATCTCAGGACTCGAATATAAATCAATAAACAAGACATTACATAATCAATATAATAACAATCTAGTATGTGATTTAGGGAAACTCGTATCAAATCTGAATCGAGTTGTACAATCCCAAGACCACATGAATTATACCTTTATTGTCGTAGGAATCGATCGAGATCTCGAAGTCGAATGGCAACTCTGTCAATTCAATCTGAAATGACGATGCATAAATGTGCCATATCAAAACACAACTCAAACAAGTCTTGTACAATTCAATACTCATACTCGGTACAAATTCTACGGCATAACGGCTTAATTCTCCGATATCGGTAACTCAACAATAATATACTCCATCATACTCAACTCACAATATCATCAACCATTAATATACATTCTGAAATCTGTATAATCTCATACCCATATAAGCTGGAATTTCGAAATAGTAGCATACAATGTCTGAAAAATGATCCGTTAACGAATATACCATGCTCAAGATATCAAGAACACATATTCTAACTCATATATGAATTTCCCCACATAATTATTTCGAAACGTGCTAAAAATGAATAATACTTACACCCTTAGTTAGCTTTTGTCGCAAGGATCACAAATCCGTATTCGAAATCAAAATCGGATGGCTAGTTGTTGTATAATCTTTGTTGCTAGTCTAAAACCTTGAAGGAATTTCCATGGAGCATCCCTCGTTTCTCTTGTTCTGAATGAAGACAATGAGGTGTCATTGCAAACTATATATATACCATGCCAAGTGTCAAGACAAGAAACAAAGTGGCATTCTCGCATGCAGCACCGCGGGTGCGGTATCTCAAGAGCGCGGGTGCGCTATGCTCTCGGCAGCCCTTGCATTTTCCGGAATTCTCAAACCGCGGGTGCGGTCGCACCACCGCGGGTGCGGTCTTGCTAGTACCGCGGGTGCGGTTTTGCTTCGCACAAATTCACCAATTTTCTGTCAATGCACCGCGGGTGCGGTCCTTCCTATACCGCGGGTGCGGTGTGGCTTCGGCCTAGCTTCACAATTCTGCTTTAAATGTCATGCATTCTTACCTTTACACGTCAAACATCAATGCCAGTTGAAAATCCTCGAGCCTTACACATCGCGAACAGAATCAATAGTCCTAGGCATGCCATGC